>NW_023270865.1:10996549-11217585 GCF_011800145.1 Mirounga leonina
CTCCCGGACCTACACCCGCGTGTCCCGCTGCCCGCGCCTCCCCGCGGGCCGTGGCTCGGCCCGGACGCCGTGGACTCGCCCTTCCCTGTGCCCGCCCCTCGTCCCAGGGTAAAATCTAACCGTCCCCCGTCCCCGGCGGCCACCGCTCTACGGGTTGGGGCGCCGGCTCTTTGTCTCTTTCGCGGGAGAGCCGAGGAATCGGCTGCGGGGACGGTGAGGGCGGAGGCCCCTGGCCCGGACGGGGTGGCGGGGCTGGACCCGGGAAAGCGGCTCTCATCTGGGTTGGTCTCAGTGGCCGATTTGTGCCTGGCCCCTCCTCGACCCCATTAGCAGCCGGGTATCTTTGCTCGGTTCCCTAGCCGCTTACGTCCCCGGCCTCTGTCTACGCTTCTGTGAAACGGGGCAGCCATGGCACCCGCTGCCCAGGGCGGGGGGAGGTGAAGCGCGGCCGGCCGGGAGGCTGGTGAGCCATTGTCTCCGGGGGCGGCCCGGGTGGGAGACCTGCGAACGCGGTGGCCCAGGAGGACGGCGCGCGGCGAGCGCTCGCGGGGCACTGCCTGGGTGGCTTGGAGGTGGAGGCAGTGCCAGGTGGCCCGGTGTCTCTCTGGCGAGGAGGGGTGCCCGCGGGAGAGGTGAGCTTGGCGGCCAGCCCGCGGGGAGAAGGCGTGGGGGGCGTGACGGGGCGTCCCCGGGACCCCCGTGGCGGCACCTACCGCCCGGGCCCAGATGCCGCGTGAGTCGAGCCCGCGCCCCCGCGCCCCCGCGCCCCTCCTCCCCCCCCGCCTAGTCCGGTCTGCTAGCGCGCCCGGGCGTCGGCGGAGGAGCAGGCGGCGGCGGTGGTGGCGGCGGCTTCGGGGGGCCAGCAGCCCGGAGCGCATGCCGAGCGGGCCAGCGCGGGGCGGGGAGGGTGCAGACTCGGCGCTGGAGAGCCGAGGAGGGCAGGCCAGGTCCGCGACCGGGCTGGGGCTGTTGAGCGGAGGGCGTGTGCTGAGTGCTGGTGGCAGCCCCGGGGAGGACGACGGGGCTGGGACGTCGGGGGGACGGCCTGTGATGGGGCGCGCGCCGGGGGCCGGCGGCTCACGTTTCTTCGTGGCCCCTTTCAAATCCGGTAATCCGGGTCACAAGGAGCAGTTGGCTGCGGGAGGGCGATGGCAGAAGTTAGCAGTGTCAGTAGGTACCTGGTTTAGTACTGTCTTCCCCTCGCTTTCTTGATCTTTGCAAGCGGGGCTATTTTTGAGTCATTTTAACAGATTGGATGTGGCTAGGAGTGACATACGCCGACTCTACTGTGTCAGCTTGGGGTTAATACACTTCCTAGTGCTCCCTCTCCGCGTGAGGTCCTCGCAGAAAGCAACGGTATAGGAAAACATCATCTCCTTCAAATGAAAGCCTTTTTGGGGGGGATGTGTGCAGCTAGCCCGATAGAGCAGCCTCATCTTACCTCTTAATAGAACTGGGACGTCTTCCCTTCATGCCCTGAAGCTAAAGTCTAGCCTGTCTTTTCTCTGTCTCTTCCACCTGTCACAGAATAATAGATTCTGCGCAGAATTCGGCTTCTCTCTGTTAGAAAGGCTCCTGTGCCCTGGAGATGGAATTTTTGGTGCTTGTGAGACCAGACTTTCTTACATCTTTATTATGCACAGTCAAGAAATTACTTCTTTTGCTCAGAAGAGCCCAAACACATCAGGTTGGACTGGATGCCCGCAGAAAACTGGCTCCCTGTCAGTGTAGCTCTTCCCAGGATTTATCTGAGGAGCTAAGTCTGGTGGTGGCCGTGCCTAATGCCGATGCCCGTGCTTGCTTCCATGCCCTGGCTCTTGTTCATTCTCAGTTTTGGGCAAAAGCAGGCAGTGCTCTCACTGGTTTGCTCCTTTCTTCCACCCTCCAAAATGATATGACAAACCATGCTTTTAGTTCTTTCATTTGGAATCAGGAGCCAGAGTGGATTTTAAGTAGCAATTGCACTGTCCCATCCCGGGGGTAGTCTGGAACATCTTTTTAAAGTGTTTTTCCCTCCTTTGGGTAGCTCTGAATCCCTGACCTAGATCTTGGCTGCAGCATCTAGGACAGTGATGTCTAGCAGAGGGTAGAGAGGGACCATTCAGTTGGATTTGTGGGGGTGGGGTGGGCGTTTGGACAGTCAGGACAGATGAAGCAGGAGGAATGTGGGAAGGGACCTCACCTGGTAGAGTGGCTCAGGCAGGGGAGCCTCCTCCGCGACTTTGATTGAATATGGATGGCTGAATGGAGAGGCCAAGCCCATCAGTAAAATCTGACATTCTTTTCTAAGGTGTAGAAACACAGAAAAATGGTTCTCATTGACTGCAGTGGACAAATTAGGGTGTGAACATTTTTCCAGAAAGAGCCTGGCACAACATTGCCAACATGTCTTAGACAAAGCATTTCTGTTGGTTGCCTTTCTTTTCTCAGCCTTGGAACTGTTTGCTTGGCTACCTTATTTTCTTTCGTTCTTTTTATTCCTTCCCAGTCCTGCATTAAATTTTAACTTTGTAGTCATGGATTGAAAACTGGTACCCATGGTAGGATGAAAGAAGGAGAAAGACTTCAGCTTAATAGAACTTTTTAAACAATTAGAGCAGTTCAGGAATAGAATGGGCTGCCATGTGATTTTTCCATTACTGAAGTGTCAAGTAGGGGCGCTGCCACCTGCCAGAGTTGAGTTGGGTGCTGAGGTTAGGACTTTTGCATTTGGAGAGGGGTGGGGGGGAATGGCTCAGGGGCTGTTTCCCTCTCTCAGATTCTGTGGTTCCTGCTGAGCCCCCAGCACTTAATGGTTATTCTCCACTTTTCTTTAGGTAATTCATGGCTCCAGAGCAGTGATTGCCCTTTGCCTTGGCTTGGTGGCACCCAGAGTCCACCTCACTCAAGGTCTTACCTTGTATGTTGTTATTCCATTCCCCACTCAGGTCCTTGGCATGGAAACTACCTATCCATTCTGACAGTCCTGATTCGCCTTATTATAAACCTGGCACCAGCAGGCGGGTCAATTAGTGTCAAATTGGATTGAGCAGAAGTAGGTGGTGATGGTGTGTTAAAGGGCAGCTGAGATTTTCCGCGTATTTGTGTATTTCAAACTTCATTTTTCTCCTTTGCACAGACCTCAGCTCCAGAAAAGATAAAGCAGATTTTAAAAGGAAAAAAAAAGGGGAGGGGAATCACAGATATGAGTTAGTTCAGGTGTTCCCCCCCCCCCCCCCCCGAAAAGGAATCAGGCTTCTAAGGCGATTGAGTGCCTTGCTCAGAGTGGAACTCTGGTAGAGGTGGGGTCAGGGCTGGGAAGTCCTGTCGCCCCCACTCTGCCTCCCCCCCCAACTCTTCCTGGAGGCCTCTAATGGCCAGGACTTTGCTTACATTAGTTCTCAACCCTACTGGGACCAATCACTTTTATTGCCAATCTATTTTGGGGCTCTGTTCTTGTGGCAATAAATCATTCTTTCAGAGCTCTCTATTTAACCTTGCAAGAGTGTGTGTGTGTGTGGGGGGGGGTACTTACATAAATGCATTATTTTTAACCTGCCTGGCATGTTTTAGGTTGGCATTAGATGAATGTGCAGAGAATAAAGGTTTGTGGTTATTCTGAAGCGTCACGGCCCATCGTGTTGGGTTTCTTTCATTATTAGGTCTTATTCTGGACTCTGGCTACAGCCTTTCTTTCCAGTGGAATATATGAAGAGAATTGAGTCTGTTACTGAGCGACAGAGCAGCATGCATGTCTTTCTGTGTTTTGATATGATGATTTCATATTTCTGTGTTTTGATATGAAGCTTTTCTTTATATTTATCCTTCTAATACTACATAAATGGAGGCCTTAAGCTGGCCTGCAAGTTTGCCATGCTACATCTGTGTATATTTAGAAGTCTGGCAGCTTTGCTCTTTATGAGCACCAATAATTATTGTTTTACAAATTCGGTCCTTGTTACCCTCAATATTTTGAAAAAGGGAGTTGAATAAAATGTAATTTGAGAGTGAATGTCAGTTTCTCCTTTTTCTGTGGCAGTGAGGCTGAGTTTTAGAAGAAAGTAGAGAGATAGTTAAAAATAATCCTGTGACTTTCAAGAAATCAAAGAGCAGTAAAACAGTCATTCAAAGAAACTTTTCATTGAGACCTTGTAAATTGACTTATTGACACGGGATATTGTATTTTTCCCTTTGCAGTTTAACTGTCCAAGATTCAAATGAAGCCATTTAATGATTTAAATGATTCACCAAGATATAAGTGACAGAGGTGGTTCTGTTCAGAATGAAGCCTGCGGTTTAAATATATTCCTCAAATGCATGCTAAAAATAAGTGATTAGGATGGTCTTTCTAGACCTTTTAAAGGTTATGATAAATTTGGGGTTTGTTTCTAACTGAAAGTGCAAGATGTATTTGAAGCTGCCATGATGTAAATCATCTGTATCTGAAACTTAGTTTAAGTTTATTTACTTGATTCCTCTACTGAGAAAATAACGTTTTATCTCCTATCCTTGGCAGAATTCCAGAGAAAAGTCAAATTCTTAATCAATAGCCACACTTTGCTGCCTAGTAAAAATCACTTCTGTTGATAGGGATGAATTGTGTTTAACTATAAAAAGCAGTCTTAACAACCCCCTTCATTCCTCCTCAATTTTATAATGAATTGGTTTTTATTTCCTTAAGTGCATTGTCCTCACAGATTTTAGTACCGCTGGGTAGGAACAGTAGCTCCTCCGTGGTCAGTGAAGAAATGGATTTGAGGGAGAATCCCAGTGCGTTCTGGGGGAAGGTGGTGGCTCGTTCTGCTGTTCCTTCTCTTTCTTCCTTTCCCAAGTGTTCAGCTGAGTGGACTTGGGTGAACTGCCAGGGGTGACTGTGTTAGTTGCCTTGTGGACGAAGAATGCGGTCTTTTATATCTTCTCCTTGCTTCTCAGTCCTGTTGAAGCTGATTGCAGGCAGTGATCCGGGTGGGCCCACAGTTGGAGAGAGGGGTAGGAGAGATTAGATAGTGAGACGGAGTATTCTCTCATCCTGAGGCAGATTCTGCTGATGAGCTGTTTAGCAGAGCAGTGTGCAAGGGAATGAGCATGGATGGGGAGTCTGCTCAGTGACCGTGGCATTTAGGAATTCTGGCTGGCCTGTTATTCGGCTGGAGCCACTCTGGGGATTCCTATCGCAGTACCTCTTAACTGAGGGGAAAGGACCAAAAAGGAGAAAAGAAGGTAGAGATTGGGACAAGGCCCTGAACGGCATTGGTTTGCTGCTGCCTTCCCATCTGCCCTCTCCCCACCGTGTCTGGGCCTCCTGTGCCCATGGTGGAGGCCTTTCCTCTTGGGACCTTTGCTTCCTCACTCGCCACAGTTTCCAGCCCCTGCAAGGCCCCGATTTCACTCCATCCCTGCCAGTTTATGAAGAGAAAAAGGAGGTATCTGGCTAGAATTTCCAGTATTGTCTCCCAACTTTTTGACATTATTGAGCCTTACCTGCAGACATTCTTGTTTATGGGAAATTCTTGCTCTCCTGTTCAGTGGTTGGCAAGTGAGTAAGTACTCATTTTCACTTCTCATTCACTCGTGGGGACATTTAATTTGCTTAGTGACCAGTTGTTACCTTAATTTCCTCTTTTTTGTTCCTCTCCATATAACGAAGCCCCTCAAAACCCAAATTATTAACCACCTGCCCTCTGGGAAAGGCTGTATGACCAGGGCAGGAGAGCAAGTGTGTGCAGACTTCCCAAGCATGAGGCATGGATTGTTAAGCTGGAGAAAGGGTATAGCTTCTGGGGTTTTGTCAGTGTGACTCTCTAATATTTGGTCTAATGCCAGATGTACTGTGGAAATAAAGAACTTCGTTTTGGTGATAAATATACTTGACTTTTAGATTACTGACTATTTTAATTAGCCACATGTCTACTCTTGTCTGGTTGGTGAGGAATGTGGAGGAATCTGTAGAGCAAATCTTGTATTTTGTAAGCAACACTCTGTTTGGGCTTTGTCATAAATTAGTACCTTTTAGTGGTTAGGCTGACAGAGAAAGCTTTAATGAAGATGTTAGTCGAAGTGAAGAATAGATTCTAGGTCTAGGGTACTTTGGGTTAGTGGTGTTCATGTGAGTTAATCAGGCTTATTTTCTTAACAGTCTGTAGTCCTGTCATGGACAGTGATGAATTGTACTTGGTTTTTCTTTAGCTGGGAGGCGGGGGCAGGAGGATGTGATTTTAAACACCTCCCCTCTTTCCCTGCAGTTCCAGAAAAGAAGTACATGGTATGCTGCTCTGTTCTTTTATTTATTTATTTATTTATTTATTTATTTATTTATTTATTTATTTATTTATTTATTTATTTTCACAGAGAGAGAGTGAGAACAGGAACACAAGCAGGGGGAGCGGCAGAGGGAGCGGCAGAGGGAGAGGCAGGCTCCCCGCTGAGCAGGGAGCCCAATTTGGGGCTTGAACCCAGGACCCTGGGATCATGACCTGAGCCGAAGGCAGACGCTTAAAGGCTGAGCCCTCCAGGCGCCCCTGCTGCTCTGTTGTCCTACTGCTTGGGAGGGCTGGAGGGCCTGTTGCGGTCTGTGGCTGTTAGCATTAAAACAATGTAGGTGTGAACAGATAAACTGGTGCATCCATTCAGTTAATGCTGAGTAAAGGAAGCCAGTCTCAAAAGGCTACATACAGGGGCGCCTGGGTGGCTCAGTCGTTGAGCGTCTGCCTTCGGCTCAGGTCATGATCCCAGGGTCCTGGGATCGGGCCCCGCATCGGGCTCCCTGCTCGGCGGGAGGCCTGCTTCTCCCTCTCCCACTCCCCCTGCTTGTGTTCCTGCTCTCACTGTGTCTCTCTCTGTCAAATAAATAAAAAAAAAAAAAAAAAAAAAAAAAGGCTACATACACACTGATTCCATTCTCAAAAGGAACAGTGACAGAGAACAGATAGATTGGTTGCCAGGAATTAGGGTTCGAGAGGGCATGACTACAGAGGGTCAGTATGAGGGGCATTTTGGGGGATGATGGAACTGTTTTGTATTTTGGCTTTGATGCTTCTATGTCTTAAACTTCATAGAACAGCACCCCCCCCATCAGTTTTATTGTGTGTTAATTTAAAACATACCATTAAAAAAAAAAAGGGCTAACAGCAAAGTGAGAGTAACCATTTATTATAAATCAAAGAATTTTATACATGTAAGAAAAAAAGGGCTTCCTCAAATCAGTAAGACAATCCATAAGGAAAACAGGCAAACAGATAATTCAAAGAAGTACAACAAATAAATATCAGCTCCACTAGTAATCAAGGATATGTAAATAGTTTTAAAACAAAACCAATATCCAATATAAGTTATTTCTTTAGGTAAACTAGAACAAAACTGAGTTATTTTGGAAAGATTTTCTGTTGATTTGAAAGATAACAATAGTCACTCTGACTGCCAACGGGTGGAACCAAACTTCCTGTAATTTCTAGGGTAACTTCAAAGATAGTTATGGGGAAATAAAGATCCTTTCCTTGGGTTCTGTAAGAAGTGTTAACTTGAGGAATCCATATGGCATGGAAGTCAAAGTCTGCTGACTTAAGGAAGCCCTATCTTTAGATACGAACAGTCACCATTTTTCTTCAAATTTTCCCACTCTGGTGAGTTTTTGTTGCTGTCCAAATTGAAGAGTGGTACATGCAGGATGGTCTATACTGGGTGCTGAAGAAGGAATTCCTAGGGATAAGTTTCATTTGGGGGGAGATGGTGGTATTCCTGCATTTGTATCTTCGTGAGGTCATTTGCCTTCTGTTCTAGGGCCTTCCTGTATGTAACTGACTTCGCAGCTACGGACTTTACGGTATTGATGGTTAATGAAGGAATTTATAAAGTGTTAGTCCCCGCATTTAAGATTCATAACCACAAAATAAAACTATTCTTGAACTTAAACACCACCTCTGCAGGCCTGTGGGAGGGTACTCCTGGCTCACTGGGATTCGTAAAGCTTTACGTTTTCATACTTGCGTTTGCTTTTACTCAGTCCTTGTTCTGCATGACAGATGTGCTAGGATCTGCAGGAATAACATGTACATTTTATTAGTTTTTGGGTAGCTTTATTAGTTTAGTAAGGGCCCCAAAGTACAGTTCTTCTATTATTTATTCTGAAGGTACACACAGATATTGGGAAAAAAATACATTGACTAGAATGTTGTTATAAATATTTCTAACTAGTGTCACGTAGTGAAATCTCTGAAGTTTAAATTATTTAATATTTTGACATCCAGATAACCGGAATAAATTTCTCATTAGCCAAGTATTAAACATACAGATGTTTCTTGTTTGTAGGTAGCTTTTTTACCCCCCTTTGATGTTGAGAAATTATTTCCAGTGCTCGCTGCTCTTTTCAGTACGGCGGTGATGGTAGTTGGCATGATGGGGACTGTACGAACTGAGAACTGAGAAGCCAGATTGCACAGAGGCAGAATACATTTCACACGTTTAGTTTAGAGTTATTTCACCTCCATCTAAATTTTGTTGCACTTGTCCTAATTTATCTTGGGTTCAGGAGCCTTGAGAACCAGTGCTAATTTGATGGCTTCCAGGCCATACATTTTCTTCATGTGACAGTTGAGTTCACGTGTCCCCTGACAGGTTGCCCTGGTGAGGGCAGCTCCTCACGGGAGAGGCTTCATGGCAGAGGCATTAAGTTTCAGCATTTTGTTAGCTGGCCTGTGTACTTGTTTCTTTCCCAATATTTAACTGCAGTCCTCGAGACACAGATTTTGCAGGGTTAACTGTTAGGCATTTCTCTCCTTTCTCCTGGCCGCACCTTGAATTGAACTCCCAGAAGGGATCAGCCCGTATGCGCGACAGCTCCTGCCTCCAGAACCAAATTGCTGGGACCCTTTGATTGTAAAACCTATGCAGGGTTGAGGCGGGATCACTGTAGACTTCCTGTGACAACTTCCTTGTGGATATGGGGCCATTTTTGGAAACTAGGAAGATGGCAGACTTGAAGTGGTCCCCTGCCTCTTGCGGGCTCTCCTTGCTCTCGCTGTAATGTGAGTCTTTAGCAGCCGCTTCCTGACTGGTGTGAGGGGCCAGGACCCCCGGTCGTCAGGGGTCAGATAGCACCTTTGGAATTAGGCTTCATAAGAGAGTAAAATAAGTGCATCCAGAAAGCAATAACTTGCTTGTAAGGTCAGGGGATGATATTTAAAATACCATGTTTATTTTTTCCTTCAAATACCGTTAACGCCAATCCTGTCCTTCAAGAAAACCTGGTCAAGTCTTTCTCTTGACTGTTATCTTTACCACTGCCTGCACTGACCACCATCTGAGTGTCTGATTCTAGATACTGTGCAGGGGGTTTTATATACGTTTTCTTGTTTAAAATCACATCCTCCTCTCCCCGCCTCCCAAGCCCCCACTTCCAGCAGGTGGATGCTTCTGTGTTGGGGTAAGGATCTCAGCCTCTGGGCGCCTGGGTGGCTCAGTTGGTTAAGCGACTGCCTTCGGCTCAGGTCATGATCCTGGAGTCCCGGGATCGAGTCCCACATCGGGCTCCCTGCTCGGCGGGGAGTCTGCTTCTCCCTCTGACCCTCCTCCCTCTCATGCTCTCTGTCTCTCATTCTCTCTCTCTCAAATAAATAAATAAATTAATTAATTAATTAATTAAAAAAAAAAAAAAGATCTCAGCCTCTGGTGAGATTGAATGACCTGCCCCAGTTTGTGCTGCTTCTAAGGGCCTGAGCTGGAATTTACACCCGGGCTGCCAGACCACAAAGCCCCCGCATGCCCTTGCCCTCCCTAAAGGAGGGAGAGGGGAGAAAGGACCCTCACTCTGTACAACTTCCCATAGGATCCTGTGTTGTAATTTTCAGATCTTTAAAATTGAATATGTATATCCTTGTGTGTTGATGACCGAAGCTGTAATTTACAAGTCACACATCAAGCAAAGTTGAGAGAAAGATTCTAGGATATAGTCGGCCTTTTTTTTTTTTTTCATGTTGGTCGGCGCCCTATAATTTAGTTTCTGTGCCGTTCCTCTTCTCACCTAATTACAAGTGATGTTCCTTTTTACATAAATAATCCTAGTAACCTAGCACTTCATTTGAGGCGTGTTGGCTGTGTGAGGTTTCCTGGCTCTCACCTGTCTCAGTCTTGGGAGGAATCCTGGTGGAAATGCTGGTCCTCTGTTTCCCTGGTTGTTGTGGACTTGGACTGAAGGGCTGGGTGGGAAATCTCCTCTGGGGCTGTCAGGGTTGGCAGAGGGAATTGTGGGAGGGGTGCGGGGAGGCTGGCCAGGGAGGGAAGTTTGTCAGCCGGTTGCTGTGTCTGACACATTATAAAGATTACTGGGGCTTCCTGGGATGGGGAAGTGGGGAGGGGCCAGAAGCTGCTCAGCTGCTCTTTTGGGAACAGTTTTATAAGGTGGGTGTGGTGACTTCTGGGTTCTCTCTCTGTATATCTATTTTGTTGCAGCCTCTCATTTCTTTGCTGTTATTCATGGAAATGTGCACGTAGATGATGATGCGTTGTGGTCCTGGGGAATAGGATTATTTTCCACCGTTCTCTTTTAACAAGGTAACTCAGGTGTGTGTTTTAGATTCTTCCATCTGTGGGGTGCATTTCTGTCTATTACACCTCATCTGCCCCCTCACCATTGTAGCCTGATTGGATGGGATGCTTGGTCAGGTTTATCCCCACAGGGAACTCCCAGCATCATTTCCACACTGGGAATGTGTTCTGTTTTGTGTGTGTCTCAGTAACTCCGTGTCTCCCTTTGATTTTTAATAGTTCAGTCAGGCGATGATTGAAATGCTGGTGTCTTGAGTGTAGACATTATATAACCAGAAGGTGTGTTGCACTCTAAAAATTTAGTTTTAATTACCTTCTGGTTTGCCTAAAGAGTTTCTAAAAGTTTCAAGTTTTTTCATTTTTAATTCTTTTTTTTTTTTAAAAAGCTTTTATTTATTTGGGGGCATCTGGGTGGCTCAGTTGGTTGAGGCTTAGGCTCGGGTTGTGATTCCAGGGTCCTGGGATCAGGTTCTGCATCGGGCTCCCTGCTCAATTTGAGAGAGTGAGTGAGCGAAGTGCACGTGCGCGAGCACCAGCCAGAGGAGGGGCAGAGGGGGAGAGAGAAGCAGACTCCCCGCTGAGCAGGGAGCCCCACTTGGGACTCCATCCTAGGACCCCAGGATCATGGTCTGAGGCGAAGGCAGACCATGATCCTGGGTCCAAAAAACAAATTCTTGTTTTTTAAAAAAGATGATTTGAGGGGCACCTGGGCTCAGGTCATGGTCCCAGGGTCCTGGGATTGAGCCCCGCATCGGGCTCCCTGCTCGGGGGAAGCCTGCTTCTCCCTCTCCCACTCCCCCTGCTTGTGTTCCCTCTCTCGCTGTGTCTCTGTCAAATAAATAAAAATCTTTAAAAAAAAAAAAAGATTATTTGATATTTGAGAGAGAGAGCATGCCCCTGAGCAGGGGGAGAGGTGGAGGGAGAGGGAGAAGCAGGCTCCCCACTGAGCAGGGAGCCCCACCAGGACTCCATCCCAGCACCCTGAGAACATGACCTGAGCCAAGTCAGATGCTTAACGGACTGAGTCACCCAGGCGCCCCTCTTTAATTGTTTTTAAAAATTTCTAGAGTTAAAAAATAGGATTGGTTTGCTGTTTACTGTGAGATTATGGGTTACTCTTGACATGTTATAGTTTATCTTTGATTTTTAAACCAACAAAGGAGGTACCAAGCTCGAATCCATTATCAAATTAAAGTGAGATTTCACTGTATTATTTTTGGCTATGTAGTTGGTTCCTGTCTTCATAGTTGATTACATTTAAAGTTTGGTGGGTTTATTTGTCGGGGGGGGGGGCAGGTAAGTCTGTTTCATTTTTGAATTCCTGTTCACAGGACAAGAATTCAGGGTGCCTGGGTGGCTCAGTTGGTTAAGTAACTGCCTTCGGCTCAGGTTGTGATCCTGGAGTCCCGGGATCGAGTCCCACATCGGGCTCCCTGCTCAGCGGGGGTTCTGCTTCTCCCTCTGACCCTCTTCCCTCTCGTGCTCTCTCTCTCGTTCTCTCTCTCTCAAATAAATAAATAAAATCTTTAGAAAAAAAAAAAAAAGAACAAGAATTCAGACTCAGATCCCCCAGCTGTTACTGTTTCCCCACACATGCATGTGTGTGCACGTCTTTCCTGCTCTCCTCTCTCCCTGTATGTGTGTGTGTGCGCGTTTTACATGCATATAAAATTTACATAGTATTTTGTTTCTGAAGCAGTTGAGAGTAAGTTGCAGAGGGGATGATGCCTTTACCTCTACATGTGGTTCTAAGAGCAGTGATGGGTTTTCCTACATGATGATCCAAATCAGGAAATTATGGTGGATACAATAGTATTATGTAAATCTACTGACTTCAGTAAAATTTTACCAATTGTTCCAGAAATGTCCTTTTTGGCAGTTAAAAGAAACTGATGGTCTGGCATTCCATCCAGGACCACAGACTGCATTTAGTTGTTGTGTCTCATAGGTTTTCTTTAATTTGTAACATTCCCCCAGTCTCTCTCGTTACCTTGGTGTTTTGCAGATTCCAGTCAGTTCTTCAGGTGGCCATCCATCAGTGTGGGTTGTAGGGTTCCTCCTGACGAGATCCAAGTCGTGCATTTCTGGCAGAAGGTCCCAGAGCACCCTGCCAGGGACGCAGCTCTCGGTGGTCCCATGTGGTTCATTTGGTTCAGGTGGTGACTACCAGGTTTCTCCACTGAGTTTTTCCTTATAATTTGTGTTTTGTTTGGAGATAATTTGAGACCATGTAAAATCCTGTTCCTTTTCTGACTTTCATTTGCTAGTTGTAGCATCTGTTGATATTTTTGCTGGAATCAATGATTATAGTGTTGGTTGTGAAATGGTGATTTTTCTAACTTCATTATTCCTTATGTGTGTCCCTGGCTTTCTACCGTAAGAAAGAGATTTTCCTTCTGCCCTACTTATTTATTTATGTAAATATGTCCTCATGGATTTCTGTTTTATCCCATGGGTTATAATCCTTCGCTGTCATTATTTCGTTCGATGCTCAAATTTTCCAAGATTTGGCCAGTGGGAGTCCTTTCAGACTGGCTCCTTTATCTTTTGTGACTTGTCCCTGTCATTTTCTGAGCACTTTGTTATTTTCCGACACAAGATATTCCAGGCTTATGTTGTACTTTTCTTACTGCAGTCGTGCGACCAGCCATTTCTCATTTTAGCAGAAAAATGGTGTTTAGAAACAGTCTGGGCTTCAGTTTGTTCATTACTACAGGGGTTTCATTGCTTCTAGAACCTTTCGGTGGACAGAGCTAGGAAGGGTGTGTGTCCACGCACATGTGTATATGTGCACACACACATATAATATGTCACATATGCACACGTATCACTCTCTTTCTGCACCTGTCTAAAATAAAAATCATGAATTTATACTCATGCCTTCTGTTCCAGTCCACAGCCACAGCACTGCGATAAGTGAACCTCCATCTTCAAGTTTAAACTGTTCAAATCGGCAGTTAGTGGTCAGCTTTGCAGCTCAGAGCTTTGTCAGTTAATCATCCAAAGAAAACAGATGAAGTCACGTGCTGGAACCCCCCAGAGGCATGTTTAAGAGCTGCCAGACCCCATCAACAGCTCACTTTCTGGTGATGGTGAAGCACAAAATTGAAAAATAAGGAGTTACCAAAAAAGAAAGGGAGATTAATTTCTGATAAGCACAGTTTCTGAAGATGACACCTGTTGTGGGAAAGACAGTTTATTGTCTTCATTGCAATGTACTAATTGCCGGAACAGAGGAAGAGAAAGGAAAGCATTGACATGTGAAGAATGGATGCTGAGCTGTAAGAGATGGCGTAGGAACGCAAGGAGGAGAGGGATAGGTGGGATCTTTTCCTCGGAATCCAGCACATTCAGTGAGAAGGGGAAGAAGCAGGGTTCCCATGTTGGGAGTAAGTCATGAGTCATGACTTGGGAGACTGTTGCTTGCTGCCCTTCAGTGACTAAATGTTTCTTCCCAGAAACCACCTGCAATAAATTTAACGTGTCTCCGTACTTTCTGCCTTAGTGTGGGTTTCCAGGAAGCAGGTCTGCGAGTAGTCAGTTCTAGAATCACAGAACAGTGGGTGCACATCTTAGGTTCCAGGCAGAGGAATTGCTCTTCAGTGTTTTTCTCCATTAAATGATGACAAAATGCCCTTGATTTTGGAAGATAGTCTTGATTTCATTTTTATGTTCTGTATTTCCTATAAATGTCCTCATGTTTGTTTGATCATGTTCTGGAAAATTTGGCCTCTGTACTTCTAGAAGTCCTACAACTAGACATTTTAGCAAGAAAGAAGAATCATAATTTGCTTATTACTATTTTAAGGAGAGGTTTTTGATAATCAGAAAATTTGGAGAATAAAAGGTCATGCCTAGGGAGAGTGGGAATGACTGCTAATGGGTCAGGCATGCTGGGGAAAGTCCTAGGGTGATGAGGGTGTTCTGGAATTAGGTCGTGGTGATAGTTGTACAACATTGCGAATATACTAAAAACCACTGACTGGTATACTTTAAAAGGGTTCAAAGGGTGAATTTTGTAGTATGTAAGTTATATATCAATAAAAAAAGAAAAAGTCATGGCTAAGTTGGTAACACATTTCATATTTTTTTTTTTTTTTTTTTAAGATTTTATCTATTTATTAGAGAGCATGTGCATGAGTCGGGGACAGAGGCAAAGAAGCAAACTCCCCTGCTGAGCAGGGAGCCTGATATGGGGCTCAATCCCAGGACCCTGAGATCATGACCTGCGCGGAAGGCAGATGCCTCATTGACTGAGCCATCCAGGGGCCTCCACATTTCATATTCTTAAACAGCTTTATTTTTGGGATGCTTACTATACACAAGCTATTTAATTTTCCTAGCCCCTTGCAAGGTAGATAGTGACATTTATTTGATACCTTTTAACTTACTCTTAGGGACAGACGGGAGGATGCCAAGTGCATAGTGACGTTTTTTCCAAAGTGGGTACCTGGGTGAACACAGGGTTAGCCTGCTAATGTTTTCTCCTACTGTGCTGTGCATATCACCTTGAGTTCTTTGGCGCCATTAGGGAGCTTTCTACTTCCTGTTTTGTTTGGTTTGGTTTGGTTTTAAGAAGGGAAAACAAGGAAATCACTTTTGAAAGAGAGCCTTATGGGTAAGATATGATTGGACTTCCGTCATGATTTGATGGTATATTTGGTAATTTCATAGGAAATTTTGGATGAACTATCATGGTGAAAGTTTTAGGGAGTTTCAGTCAGAAAGGAAAGGGCACCTTTTGCTTCCCCATGGATGGTGTATTTTGGGATAGCAAAGGGCACTCCTGACATAGTTCAAGCTGGGGGTACTTTAGTCTTTCTAATGAACATCCTGGGGAAGTTGAAGGGAGAGGCAATGTTCTCCTGGGCTCCTACTGAAAATGATTTTAACATTAAAACTTGCAGCCAGGGTGCTCTTGCTAGTGTGAGTTCTGTATTCGTGGGCATCGGCATCGGCTCTGCTCACTCGCATGCACGACTGAGGCATGGAGTACGTGTTAGACTCTAAGACAGAAACTATGAATTTGCATAAAATCGCATATGCTCTGCTGCAGTTTCCATTGTGCCTGTTTTAGAACTGAGTTGACACTTCATGCAGAGTATTTTAGCTTCACTTAAAAGGAGACTTCTCAGGAAGAAGAATTTGTGGGGCTTTGAAATTACTTGAGGATCCGGATGGTCAAACCACTGAAGACTTTTAAGAGGGCTCATTTGTTGTCAGTGTTCGAAATGTACCAAAAAAAAATTAGAAAGTAGCCTTCTACCCTTGAACCACTGAAGACTTCTGTTCTTTCCTCCTGATTATATACATTAAAAACATGTAAAGCAGGTTGGGGTTTGGTCTGCTGTGTGGCATGCCTGCAAAGGGACCAGAGGTCTGGCAGAACAAGAGCCTTCCTGCTGGGCGGTGACCTTTTTATGGTTTTTGGTCTGTCATCTTTGTTTCCCAGTCTCAAATGCCTAGCTCAGAATTACTTAGCACTTGAAGTGGCTTTCATCTTCAAAGGACTTTATGGGCATTATTCAATATACATGGCACTGTGTAATGAATGAGCTGTTTATCCTTTGAGCAGCATCAACATGCCAGGTGCCATACAGCTGGAGAAGACAAAAATAATATTCTGGCCAGTGGGAGTTTATATTCTAAAGAGGCAAGATGATTAGGCAGATTTTCTTTTTTGGCCTCTTTTAAAAATGTGCCAGGGAATAATATAGAAATTAAAATTATAAGAGGTGATCAACTAGCTCAAGTCTATCTAATTGGAATTGCTCTCAAGGTGAAAATGAAATCTGAGATGCTCTTAAAAAGACAGCATATTAGCTCTCATTTATCGACGTACGTGGTGTTTTCCCTGTGTCGCAGATGAGGATTTGGTAAAGACTAGGGCAGAAACCATTCTCAGTTCTCTATGACCTACACTCTTCTTTTTCTTTGCCTGGTCTAGAAAGGTGCTTTGGAACCAAGGCCATGCGTGAGTCACAGACACGTGTTTCTGGGTTTCAGACCCCGTCAGTCCATCCAGGCTCGCTGGGCCAGCCTCAGGGGAAGCTTCGGCACGTCTTGCCCCTGTCAGCCTCTCTGGTCCCCGTTGGCCCCCCATTCTGTATCCGTGCTCTTGGACCTGTTTCTGTGTTGGGTGTTCCCTCTTTTTGGCTGCCTTACCTCGCCCAACTCAAGGATCACCTCCTTTGGGGAAACTGCCCTTGTCCCTCCTTTTCTGGCCTCAGTGGCTGTCAGGGTTGGCATGGCACTTTGTGTAGACTGCATTCTGGTTCAGGTGTCTTTGGGTGGTGATAATTCCTTGTGAGTGTGAGCTGCTGGGCTGTCAGAGCACGAGGGACCCCAAGTAGAGGCATGGCAGACGCTTGTGATTTACACCTGTGGTTCTTCAACCTGGACTATAGCAGAATTGCCTGGAAAGCTGTTTTTTTTTTAAAGTTTTTTATTTTTTTATAGTAATCTCCACACCCAGCATGGGGCTTGAACTCACAACCCTAAGATCAAGAGTCAAGTGCTTTTCCTATTGAACCAGCTAGGCATCCCACCGGGAAAGTTTTTTTAGAATCACAGAATCCCTAATCCCTGATTTAGTAGTTGTAGAATAGGGCCCTGGAATCTGTACTTTGCAAAAGTCCTGCTGGTAATTCAGGTGTACAGCCTGTGTAGGAACAACTGAGTTATGCCAAGGCATACATATTGGTTGTCGGTTATGGGGCCATGGCCAGTTCTGTAGAAGGTATGATCTGTGCAGTTTGCAGAACCATTTTATTTACATATCTGGAGGTAACAAAGTGAGTGTAGCCCATTTATGACAGGGACATCCTTCCTGAAGAAGATCCTGGTTCATTGAGAAGCTTGCCAACCAGTCTGCCTTTCTGCTGTGTGAACAGACTAAAGGCACAATTAGCCCTCCAAACTTAAATTTGAAGTTACTGTGTTGCCATAGAGATGTTGTATAGTGTTGAAGGAGATTAGAGAAATCACATCGTAAATTATCAGAACAGATGGCTTGTAATCTAACACTCTTCTAGCCCATATTCTTTGTACTGACACTTGAGAACATTTAAAAATATCAGTTCTTACTTTGTTCTTTCACCTGTAAAAATGGCAGATTTCATACCAAGATTTAAAATGGGTGTAATATATGTCACACACGCAGTACACAACGGCAGTGATGGAAGGTGGGGAGAATATTTAAAGCATTGCGGGAGTGGCTTCTCTACCTCTGTTTTTAGAACCCACGTGTAATTTGCTATGTTTTTCAGTTCCAGTTATAGATTTCATACTCTCCCTTATTATTTTGATAGTACCAGTCAGGGATAATTTTTATCTCCTGGCTTGATGGTAATCGAGTTGTGGTCTCAGAGCTTTGCTTACAAAGGAATATTACAAGATCATGTAGATTCAGACAATATACTTACTTCCAAGTTGTTTTAGATGTGATCACATAGAGGGTATTTTCTGTAAGACTTTTTTTTGAAATTTTTTTCTCTTTTCCTGTTTTAGTCTGTGGACTGATGTGCAACTCTTAGATTGTATCCCTTGTTAAGAACAATTATTCTTTGTCTCTTGTGGGAAACTGCAGCTTGACTGGCATTTGGCATCTCTCTCTCTGTCTCTCTCACACTCACACGCACACACAGTTGCTTATCATTTACATTGTATAAATGACCAGGGTGGATATATACCTAACCTACCTCAAATTAATGGAATGATAATTCTATTAGAGTAGTTTAAAGATTCAGTAAAACTTACCTCGTTTTTTAGGTTCTTGTAGTTACACATATGTTCACATAATTTTTAGATTTCTTTATTCTCACGTTCTTATTCAGGAATCTTAACAGGCTGCCCCTACATACATTTTCATGAGTCTCATTTTTCATGTGCCATACATTAGTAGTAACTTGCAAAGGAAATTAACAAGTAAGTTTTGCAGCTTCCAGACAATTCCTGACTTGCTTGTGTGTAAATGCGTGTTTTAAACTGAGTCCAGACATTAATAGTACAGGGCACTTCTTTGAATTTTTCTCTGTTTGAGTGCTTTTTCACCAGCCTGTGCTGCTTGTATTGATGGCAGTTTCTGATGCCGTCCAGCAGCGGACACGTAGGCCCCTTGTGAACCAGCTCCACTGGATGGAGCAATTCCTTCTTTAGGATGAATCATTCAGATGACTTAAGTCCTTTGACCACCCCCAAGTCGGTGCTAGAAAGTAAAAAAAGAAAAAAAAAAAGTGCTTGGTAATTATATCAAAAACATCAGAAAAACCATCTCATCAGAGGACTTGGAGCCATTACAGGAGTAAGGAAAAAAATGTGGGATGAAGCCTGACTTTCTTAGATAACCGTGGCATGCAGTTCATCAAGGTTGGCTCGACCTCCTGGGAACTCTCCTGCTGCGCAGTCTGTTGGCACTGGCTTGAGTGATTCGGGATGAAATTACCCAATTATCAAAATGTGTGGCTTGAGGGGAGGTTATTTGGCTCTGGAAAACCACCTGCCATGGCGGAGAGATGAGACTGACAGTAGAATCTGCCCAGGATACGATTTGCCCCGTGGGTAGAAAGGCTCCTGGTGTCAAAACCCAGGATCTTGTTTTCCTGAGATTGCTTCGGAGGGTTTGGACCATGACCTCCCAGCCGACTGGATTTGTAGAGTCCATGGGTAGCTTTCCATGAACCTATTTCTCATTAGTAGGGAAGTCAACTCTTTGTCTTTGGTTAGAGTTGGAATGAATCCTATTTAGTCTCTCTCAGCAAACCACTGGTGTTGGTTTGTCTTTTTCCTCTTAATCATCTTCTAAGATTATTCTCTTGTCGGTTGCCTCTGCAGGAGGCATTTCCTCATTGGAGTGTCTGCATGGTTAAACCAAATTCAGCTTTTCACACGAAGGCCCAGGCCCTAAAGTGTCACTGTCATTTTGTCCATTGAGTTGCTTATTAAATGCACTAAGGGCTTGTGAGGCCCTGAAACCATGGGCAGGAGAAGAAATTGGCCCTTTTCAGTTGGTCCTTGGATGTGCCGTGTTTGTGGAGTGAGTTGTCTCTCAGTAAAGGAAGGACACTCTCAAGAAAAACGAATGAAAGCAGTGCCGCCCTAAACTTCCTAGGAGCTATATTTTTATTGTATTCTTCCTGTTGACCATCCATCTTTTCTTTCTGAGGCTCTGTGTCTCTGTGTGCCCTTCACAAGGGACTTTCCTCTGTTTAAGAGTGACTCACCCAGAGGTCATTCTTCAGCCTCAGCCCTTCCCAAACAGCCCCACCTGCCCAGAAGTGAGCTTTTCAAAAAGGCCCCTGGACCCTATAAATAGCTGTCAGATGCCCTCATTCAGATTGTGTGAACTCTCACCACGAGGCTCTGGTTTTCTGGCTTCCAAAGCTGGTTAAGTCAGCTAGAATGGACGGTTGGTGGATGCGAGGGGCACACGCACTGATTCCAGACTTGTTAAAGGGACAAATGCCTTTCTTTACTAAGTGGGCTCCTTATCTTTCTCTTTTTAATCCCTCTTTTTCTCACTTCTTCCTTTTATCGTGCATTCCTCTCGTTTCCCTTCTTTGACCACTTAAGAGTAAACAGTGCCCCTCACAGCCATTGCTAGAGTGGAGGCTGGAGGCAGGCAGGGAAGAGTTTGATTTCTGGAGCGGGGATGCTCCCCGTGGAGAGTCTGGATTATGCACTGGCACCTAAATACAGTCTTAAACTGGCAGGAAAGCACCGCCCTAGAGGGCCCCCCTTTTCTCCTTTGCCCCAAGGCACAAGGTCCTCTCTTGTCTGCTCCTTTGTCACAGTTTCATCTAATGGAAAATGCGCATTTTATGGTGATTCTAATAAACTTGGTTTAGCAGATAAACCTGATGGTTCTTTATTTATTTTTTATTTTTATTTTTTATTCTTATGTTAATCCCCCTGATGGTTCTTATTTTGGGGGTAATTTAATCCCTTTCCCTAAACTGTGGTGTATTATTCCTCGTAATTCCGTTGACTCACAGTGGCCCTAGCATCATAATTTCCCCTTGAGATTTTATTTTTTAAGCTGTAATTTACATCGAGGCTGAATCTAACTCGTATGTGTATCCCCAGTGCCCAGCACAGTTGGTGCTTACTAGATGTTTGCTGAATGAATGAGAAAGTGAATGTTGCATCCCCATATCTGTAATAGTTACCGTGAAGTAGTAACTATTAAGTCAGCACATGGGGTAGAGGCCCAGACGTTCTTAGGGTGTCACATCCTCTCCAGTAGCAAATTGCAGGAGGAGGAGGAGGAGGAGGAAGAGAGCCCACGCGTTCTTGCCGCTGGGGCGTGCTTGTGTGCTGGTGGAGTGCGGGCACGGGCAGCAACGGAGAAGGCCGTGTTCCTGCTTCTGCCCTCGGTCGGCCTGGTGCTGTTGACGTGGATAATTAGCGAGTCGGGACCTCGGCTTCTTGTGCGGGGACTTGTCCTCCGTGGAATCCCTGACTCCAGGCCGACTGCCCCCTGCGGATCCTGATCAGTATCTGCTGAAGGATTACTGGGCTTGAGCAGTCACAGTGGAGGGTGAAGGGGCATCTTTTATCAGGTTTCCTTTGAGATTTTTTTTTTTTTTTAAGATTTTATTTATTTATTTGACAGAGACACAGCGAGAGAGGGAACACAAGCAGGGGGAGTGGGAGAGGGAAAAGCAGGCTTCCCGCTGAGCAGAGAGCCCGATGCGGGCTCGATCCCAGAACTCTGGGATCATGACCTGAGCCGAAGACAGACGCTTAACGACTGAGCCACCCAGGCACCCAAGGTTTCCTTTGAGATTTAAGATCTAGTCGCCTCTGAGTGTTTTTCTTTTTCAGGAGTTGATTCCTCATTGAGTACATTGTGGAAAGGTCATGTTGGGGAAAGTGCATGGGTAAGATTTTCTCTTGGGAATGTAGGAGAGCTTTCCATAAGCCCATTAAGAGTGTTTCAGGTCCTTGGTCTTCCCTTTTCCATACTTCACTTCCATTTCTAGGACCCCCCACCCCCTTTAAGGCTTTATTTACATCAATCTGAAAGCAGGCCACAGGGCCTTTTAAAATTATACACATCAATATGAGGCCAACCCAGTTTTTCATAAATAGGTCAACATGTTTCTACAAAGTAAGGGATTCAGAAAACTCTATCCTTTAAAGAAAAGGTATTTTAAGGAAAGATGATGAGTGTTCAAAGGTTGGCTGTTGGCCAGGGCCTAAGAATCCGAGCACTAGAGGATGCTAATTTCAGGGACCTGCCTTGGATGAACTGCCAGGTGTCACAGACATTATTGAGCGTGGGGCTGCTGGGGGCCAGATGCGGGGTGAGGCCTGGGTGCACGTGAGAGAGAAAGCCGGGTGTGGACCTGTAAGGAGCTCCTGGGCCTCGAGAAGCAGCTTGATGTTGAGTGGGTGCCGTGATGAGCCATTGGCAGCAGGCTTCTGCCCAAGGAGGGTAATGCAGACAGGTTTTTTTTCAGTCAGACAAGTACTCTTGCTTTACCTAATTAGCAAACATTCATTTTTTTGTTTATAGAGAATGAATTACATCTCTCCCGTAAGTTCTTTTTATTGATGATTGTGCTTTTTGCCTACATATCAGAATGAGCTGATAATAGTGTGATACTGGGAAGCCGAGGCAAATCAGGAAAGGAAAAACTATGGAGGTGTTTGCAAGGTGGTTCTTCACATTTATCTGAGAGTAGATACCCTTCAATAATGGTAATAATGTCTGGCATGATCCTTGGAGAAGTTTCTAGGACTCTCTTATGTTTGTAAAATTGAGAAGAACCCTGAATAGCTGTGTAAACTGGCTATGTTCACAGGTGTAAACATTCACAGCATGCCATCCGAAGTCAGTGAAATGCTTTATCACTGATTCCATGGGCTTTTGTTACCATCCATGAAGAGTGCCATGTGTTTAATTCATGACCACGTTTTCTGTACTGTTAACATAACTAATGCAAGACATACACTTTAAGTTTACCCTGAAGTCCCCTGAATAGGGAAGTCCCACATAGGCGAATAAGTAAGATTCTCCACAAATACATTATTCATCATATTTTTTTTTTAAAGATTTTTATTTATTTATTTGAGAGAGAGAGAATGAGAGACAGAAAGCATGAGAGGCAGGAGGGTCAGAGGGAGAAGCAGACTCCCTGCCGAGCAGGGAGCCCGATGCAGGACTCGATCCCGGGACTCCAAGATCATGACCCGAGCCGAAGGCAGTCGCTTAACCAACTGAGCCACCCAGGCGCCCTACTCATCATATTTTTAAAATAGGAGACTCTCCAGTAAATCTGAATGATTTGGTAACAGAATGTGGCTTATACAGCCTGGTATAAGTCTGTTCATTTTCCCCTTGTAGTTGATTTTGAAGAGGGTTAATCCAATTTATTGTTTCCCCATAGTAGAAAAACTTGCTTTTGTGTTGTTTCGGGGACTGTTCTCCAGCACTGGAAATGCTTGTGTGTGCATATTGTCTCCTCCTTCAGATTTGGAAAGCTGCCCCTTTGAACTAGCCTTCAGTTTGATTTATTGAGCTTTTTGGACTTGTTGGTGGGTGCTGGGGCTTGTGAGTTCATGCTACCATTTGCAGTAGACATGTTTAAGTTCACGTTCCTCCATTTCCATCTTTTTCATTTTAATTACTGATCTACCCTTAAGCCTGATTTTTAGAATAACCTGTGTTAAATGCAGATTGATTGTTGAAGTGTCACTGAGAAATCTGAGTCTGTCTGGTGTTCCTCTCCTGGGTCAGGCGATAGCCTCCCCGCCCCCAGTGGGATGGAAGAGCCTTGGAGCGGGGAGGCCTTGCCAACCTTACCAACGAGATCTGACAGCCAGTGCTGGGGGTCACTGGGTGACGTCTGCAGTCAGTCGTCCTCAGAGGCACTCCTTAGAGGGTGAGACTTTTGACTCCTACTGTTTGATTTTTACTTTTTAATTAGGTTATTTGAGGTGAATGCATGGATTAAGTTTCTTGTTCTTTGTGTAGGAGAGAATTAAAGGGAAATTTAAGACATCTTGGGCTGCTTTTGTTCATCACCTTTGTTACATTGTTAATGGGGATTAAGACTGCCTTTTTTCATTCTTTTTTCTCTTAGAGTTGGGAAGGTCCCCATTTTTATTTATTTTTTATTTTTTATTTTTTTTAAAGATTTTATTTATTTGAGAGAAAGAGAGTGAGAGAGAGCATGAGAGGGGAGAGGGTCAGAGGGAGAAGCAGACTCCCCACTGACTGGGGAACCTGATTTCCCATCTTCCTACCTCCTTCTCCTCTCCCTCTCCCCAACTTCATCTGTTTCCCATTTAAACACCTAGAATCCTGCTTTTCTCAGCCGTTTTTTTCTTTTGCCTATAAAAACTGGCTACCATTTGTTTTTAATAATACGCCCTTTCTAAAATGACTGGGACTCCAGGATCATGACCTGAGCTGAAGGCAGTTGCTTAACCAACTGAGCCACCCAGGCGCCCCCCCATTTTTATTTTTACATCATGTTCTTCCCTCACAGAGTTTTATTTGACAATACAACAGTAATATTTTTAATGTGTTCCCATATTTCTATATTCTTTACTTTTGTAGGACGATGTCATTTTTGATGATCACTAATTGGTATGTCTGAATATCTCCCTTTTGATTATAGGTATTAATTGTGACTAAAATGAGAGATTTTGTTTCAAAGGTGGAAATTTTGGGGTACTGCTCTGGCTTTACCACTAACTTCCAGGAAATAAGCTGCCCTGTTTCATAAATTATTTATACATTGGCTTCTGTTGTGGATAATTATCAAGTCTGTGATATTCTTTGTTTTATTCGACTGGAATGCTTGAGTTACTATCATAAAATGTGATCAGTGACTTGTTTGTGTTTATTCTGTGCAGTGGTGGTAACAAAATTGTTATCTAAACTTAATTATGATTTTTCATATTGGATTCACAGTGAGTTCTTAAAAAAGGGATCGCCCGTCAGTAGATTCAAATCTAGTTTTGGAAAATTAAAAGTCGTAAGTACTTAATGGTATTGTAGGATTAGCTTGGAAATATCTGTAAGTTGATAGTGCTTGGATCATACAATTGTGTTATCACCAGCTGTAGAATGATTTGGTAATTAGACAAAGCATTTTAGAAAGGGCGTATTATTAAAAACAAATGGTAGCCAGTTTTTATAGGCAAAAGAAAAAAACGGCTGAGAAAAGCAGGATTCTAGGTGTTTAAATGGGAAACAGATGAAGTTGGGGAGAGGGAGAGGAGAAGGAGGTAGGAAGATGGGAAATCAGGCCATGTGTTAGGGACTTAAGGAAATGTTTTCTAGAACTCATTTACACTCCTGGCTGTGTTTTCTGTATTTTACCCAAACCAGAGATTCCTGTACTTGTAACATGCTTGGAAGTTTGTTTTAAGTTTCATGTGAGACATACACAAGGGAGGTAATAATAAAGTTCTTTGTGATAGCTTTATGATGTATATAGTATTTATTAACTTTTTAAAATTATAGAACTACATTCAGTGCAGAGTGTAGTAGTTTGTATATACTGTGGTTAGAAAGTTTTGGTTTTATTTAAAAATTTGAGATCTGCTTTTGGTAATCTTTAGCTGGTTGCTAAATCCTACCCTTTACCTTAATCATTGTTTGATACAGTCTTTAATGTTTGCTTGTTCATTCATGTAGCAGGCATTTATTGAGCTCCTACGTGCAGTCACTAAAAGTAAGACTTTTCTTGAAGTTGATTTGAAGTTCTTGAAAGAGAATATTATATATGTAGAAATATATTTTGTCACTTTCCAACCATTTGCGTTAAAAAAACCTAAAAATTTAAATACCCATTTCAGCTAGACATACAATTTCAGCATTTGATGAAATGAAGATGGAATATTAGTAGTTTACGGTAATGAGGAATTCTTGGAGCTTGACCCTATTTCAGCATTCCAATTCTTAAATTGTATCTAGCATTACCCTAAAATCAAAATTATGGAGCTATTTTGGGGAAGGATTGGAAATTCTTACAATCTGGAGTATTAAAGATGCAAAGACTGTCCAGAACCAACCAAGCCTGATTTGGTGAAGAAAATAAGTAAATGAAACATCTGGTTTGTTACTGCTTCAGTTTGTATGACCACAAAGAAAGAACTGACTTATGTTCAGCAAAAACTGTACACATAGCAAATTATACCCTTGTAAAAGAAACAATATTTTATAATAGTTTGCCAAAAATATAGTGCCATTATAAGAAAAGGCCGTTGGCTTAGTCTCTCATTGGTCACTGTAAGTAATCATACTTTTGACTAAAACTATTGGAATGCCAATCTAAAGTTTTCAGTATTTGAAAGACTAAGATTGCACCATTTAAGGTAATGCTGGCTAGCTGGACTTTGTAACGTTTGAATGTAGACCATAAACCGAGAGGCCTGAGGTCAAAATTAGACAATCTAAATTATTTAGGATAACAGAAGACAAAGGCGGGGTTTAGCCAGTAGCTGTTCTAAAGTCTGTCTTATCACTTGGAAGAGGACAGATAGAAATCACCCACAGAGGTACAGATAGGTTGCTCCAGAATAATTCTTTTAAAAAGATTTTATTTAATTATTTTTTTAAGTAACTTACCTCTACACCCAACATGGGGCAGGAACTCACAACCCGAGATCAAGAGTTGCATGCTCTACTGATTGAGCCAGTCGGGTGCCCCATGTGCCAGAATAATTCTTTTTAATTAATTTATTTTTAGAGAGAGAGCATGAACGGGAGGGGCAGAGGGACAGAGAGAGAGAGAATCCCAAGCCAACTGTGTGCTGAGCATAGAGCCCAATGCGGGGCTGGATCTCACCATCCTGAGATCACGACCTGAGCTGAAACCAAGAGTTGAACGCTTGACTGACCTCGCCACCCAGAATAATTTTTGAGTAGACCCTCAGTGTATCTGAAACCTGACAAGGTCTAAGGATTAGTTTATTGCTGTTCCTGGATATTCCTTGGTCTGAGACTTCTTCCCTCCTCTTAAGATTAGAAAAACAGGAAAGAAATTAGCTTGTTGCTAATTAAAAGGGAAAACACTGAGCATCAAAGCACAGGGTTTTGTTCTGTTTTGTTTTCCACATGTAAATGAGAAGTGTCTGTCTCTGTGACTCTTGTCCTCCTCTGGTGGTCAGCATAAATAGAACGCGGCCCGCTCTCTGTACCTCTTGGCTGTCTTCTGAAAATACAGGGAAGTGCTGCCAGAATAACCAGCAGCAAACACCAGCAGCTGCAGTTAGGCTTAGGCCACTTACCTAAGAAACAAAAGAAGTATGCCTGCTGATACTCCAGCATCATTAAGGTATAGATACTTCATGTACTTTTTAGAAAGATGCGCTTTATAATGCTGCTAATTGATGGGAAAATTAGCTCTTGTCACTGTCCGTCTATTTGATTTAACACTCTGGTGGCTGTGGTTTTTAGTGGTTTGCATGTGAGCAGTTACGTGCACATTTTGGAATATATGTTCAGGGCCTGACTTAGTTAAGGCTCTTTTGGTTGCTAAAGCAAAAGGGGGAATTTATCGTTAAGTGTATCAGGGCCCCTCAGTCAACCTGAGGGAGGAGGGCTGTGGCCTCGCCTTCCCCCTGAGGAGCAGCTGGTAGTGGCAGCTCTGAAATAGCTCCTTAGAGTCCCTTCTGGTTTGTCTGTTTCCCGTTTGTTCCGCAGGCCTGCTTTCTGTCTGCCCAGCCCGCCTGGCCCTCACTTGCACTGGGTAGGAAGGAGGTGGACTAGCAGCTCGAAGCAGTTGGGCATACACAGGGCTGCCACCTGAGCCCTGGCCCGGGAGAAGACCTAAGTACAGTATATTTCCTTCAACTATGAATGTAATGCGGCAGCATCTGTGGCGTCTCCCATGGATGTCACAGATGTTTTCGAATTCTGTTCTGGTTACTGCGTATCTCTCAAAGTGTGCACGCTCATCACTTCTTCAAAATTAACAGTAGTTACTAGACTGCTAGGTCTCTTTACTTAATGTAAAGAAACAATACTTCAAAATCTTTGGTAACTTTATAAAAAAGGTTTTCTGTGGAAGTTTCTGTGTTTTATGCATTTAAAAACAATATTCTGAGAAGAGGTCCATTAAGTTTCACCAACTGCCACTAGTTGGAAATACAGTACTCCTAAAAAATTGCTAGCTGGAATTAAGACTACAGTGTTCTTCTGATGGCTGTCAGGGTTCAGATGCTCTCTAGAAAGAGTTTTCCAATTTCCTTCCAGTTTCCCCTATTCTTAGAAGTCCTTTCTCCCTTTTCACAATTCTTAGTTCCTTTGATCTTTTAAAGTCTAGTAATGGATTCCATTTCTTGTTTGTCCTTTGCATAAATTACATATTCTTTGGAGCTGAGGATTCTAGAAAATTACAGTATTTATTTTTCAATATTTTATTTTATCTTATTTAGTAGGCTCCAAGTCCACATGGAGCTTGAACTCACCACCCCATGAGATCAAGAGCCACACGCTCCACTGACTGAACCAGCCAGGTGCCCTAAATTATTAAAGTTTAGAGATACACCAGGATAAAATTAGGTCTTGGAACATAACCTCAAGGTATGGGAGCAAGATGTTTTACAAGCCTGTGTGTCTCAAGTTGATTAGGTATGATGATGACAATTTACATAACTATACCAGGGCATTTTAAATAAAACTAATTTTATCACATTGAAGATTACATGAATGTTTTGGAAACTCCCCCATAATGATAATGTAGCCTGTCTCTCATGTAGTGTGCTGTTGATCCATTTAGCATGAGCTTAGCATAATTTATGAAAGTCAGGATAATATAAAGAATACTTAGACTAACACTGTGTGCTGGGTTGGGGGAGACAAAGCTGATGAAAGAAAAGTTCACAAAATGTCATATTATAGTAAAAGTGTCTCTCTTTGCATCAGAAATACTGATTGTGAAGAATATCTAGAGGTTAATGCATTTTGGGATAATAAATACCAAGCATAGTTCTTATTTAGAAATACGACTCATTAGGGGGCGCCTGGGTGGCTCTGTCAGTTAAGCGTCTGCCTTCGGCTCAGGTCGTTATCCCAGGGTCCTGGGATCCAGCCCCTCGTTGGGCTCCCTGCTCAGTGGGGAGCCTGCTTCTCCCTCTCCCTCTGCTGCTCCCTCTGCTTGTGTTCTTTCTCTCCCTGTCAAATTAAAAAAAAAATCTTAGAAATACAACTTGTTAAAAAATAGGGATTAAAAATTCCCATTCATGCTTTTAAAGATGGTTTTGACATTTAGGGATGTTGAACCTTTCAAAAATAACATTTTCACTTAATGCCAAATAAGCAGAGATAGCCAAAACGTTTAATTCTTCTTAAATTTTTTTTAAAGATTTTATTTATTTGACAGCACAAACAGGGGGAGCAGCAGAGCGAGGGGGAGAAGCAGGCTTCCCGCTGAGCAGGGAGCCCGATGTAGGACTCAATCCCAGGACCCTGGGATCATGACCTGAGCTGAAGGCAAATCCTTAACCGACTGAGCCACCCAGGCGCCCCTAATTCTTCTTTAAAGTATAATCACTTGATGGGGTGCCCAAGTAGCTCAGTTGGTTAGGTGTCCCAATCTTGATTTTGGCTCGGGTCATGAACTCAGGGTCTTGAGATGGAGCTCCGTGTCGGGCTCTGGGCTGAGCAGGGAACGTGCTTCCTCTGCACCGCTCTCCTCCAGCCACCGCACTCTCTTTCTCTCTCTCTCTCAAAAAAAAAAGTATAGTCACTTGAAATTTGGGTTTTAAGTCTCATCTTTATGGCTGTTGGACATTTTATGCACATATTTACAGGGTTGATATTAGATATATTCATTTTATAAATGTTGTGGTTTTCTGAAACACTGACCATTAAATTTAGTTTTCACAAGGGGTGCCTGGCTGGCTCAGTCAGTGGAGTATAGGACTCTTGATCTTGGGGTTGTGAGTTTGAGCCCCACGTTGGGTGCAGAGATTAGTTAAAAATAAAATCTTTCCAAAAAATTTTAGGTTTCACAAGAGTATTTTTAGATAGGTACAAACAGCCCATTCAGGATACTTTGTTTCTGTATATCACTTTCTGTCCCATGGACTGCGCCCTGAGGTTTGAGAAACTTTTGGGGCAGATGATTTATTCTGGAACTCATTTGCATGTTGAAAACAACCTTTCGTAAATAAATTGCCATATTTACATTTTGTTTCCAGTGGCTTATATTTCACAAGTTCAAAGGTCTCTAAGTTTAAAAGTCACATTTTAGTTTTTTTGGTAAATGTCATTTTATTTTTTTAGTTGAAGTAGACATACAATGTTATATTAGTTTTAGATATATGATATAGTGACTTAACAATTTTGTAGAGTACTCAGTGCTTACCATGAAAGTGTAGTCACTACGTTTTCTTTTTTGATAATAACTGGAACATGAGTGGGTACCTTTTAAAAAACATTTTTATTATGAAAAACATAGATCTTTTTAATGCCATGCCTTTCTGGTATTTGTGTGAATTTCATGTTAATTCTTGGTATTTGACTGCCCTGAAATATGCAAACACTAGCTTTGCACCTTCCTTGCTGGAGCTCCTCCCTAGAACCTGGAGATTTGAACAGCCTAGGATTCTGACATTTTTAAGCATGTTGCTTCTTGGTTTACTAGCAAATGGAAAATTAAAAAGTAAAAGTGGAAATACAGCTAATGGAGCAGCGTAGGAAGAGATAGGAAGAAAGAGAAAGAGAAAGAAAGAAAGAAAAAAGAAAAGCAAAGAAAAAGAAAGAAAAAAACCATTGTGGGACTAACTGGCTTCCCTCTCTTGGCTGGGACCCAGGACCCCCTGGAGAGCAGAATTGCTCCTGTCTCTGCTGAGAACCGTCCTACTCTCAACTTCACTGAGGTTGGGCTGGGGTTGGGCACATAGGAGTTTTTCTTCCTCTTGATTGCGCTTTATTACCTCTGAGTGTTTTGGCCCTATGGAAGAGGAGCTGCTTTGCATCTGTATGTAAATGGAAGACTTCCCTGGAATTTCCACAGGCCCATTATTGCAGATTAAACACAAAAACCAAAATCAGCCCTGGCTCTACCTTGGCTTGGCTCTGTTTCTATCCCACTGTAAGGATTTTATCAATGTTGTCTTCTGTTTCCATTTTATTTATATTATTTACCATTTAATATCATAGGTTACTACTTACTGTGTGTGGCTTGCTTTTATTTTCATTTTTACAAATACTCCTACCCAATGATTTTCCTAGTACATGAAGTAATTCTTCATTTCCCTACTTCCTTAAACTGTTGTTCCCTAAAACTACCTCTTTTAGGGGCAGAGATTTCATTTGGCCCTTACTGCTCTGTATTCACCAGGCACAAGCTATGAGTAGTATGTGTGGTGCTAAGACCACACAGGAAAGGCTTTCTCGTGCTGCCAGAGACCAAAAGGGAGGTCATTTTAGGCGATACTTGTCGGCACAGCAATGTTGCCACTTAAAAGCGTAGAGAAGATGAATAATGTTCAAGTTGGCTGATGTAGTTATTGCTAAGCTTCAACTTTAGAAACCCTAAGGTTATCACCTTGTGCTCTGTGGCATGGTTCAAATCCCACCGCCCTGCTTGATGTTTAAAAGGTGACAGGTGTTGCCGGCAAATGTTGATGGTTTCTTAGCTTGACATTTTTTATTGGTAGACTGACCTTATGGTCTAAATAGAGATGCTTCTGAGAGTGAAAGAGGGTGTTACTGATAATTCTTCTGGAACAATAGGAGTGAACTGGAACTGTCCCTGTAGAAATAGAATATATAGTCACTCAGTGACCACAGTTTTGTGATTTCTGTCTACAGAGGATGAGAGTCATGTTAAGATATTCATGACTCCCAATGTTGAGTATTTCGTGGCTCATTCCTAACTTGGATAAAATGATACTTGATTCAGTATTGGACACATAAAGGCATTGACAATTGGCCAAGAAGAGTAGTCAGAAGAGATGATGCTGAGTCAGAATTCCTCTCAATAGTGGTCTGTGTGGAGTACATTCAGAGATCCTCCCCCTGCCCCCCAGCTCGAGTGGTTGAATTGCCCATTTTATGTGTGAGCTAAGTGTGACTTGAGCAGTGAATCAGGATTTGTCAACACTCGGGACCTGGCGCGCATCCCACCCTTCTTTACATGAACTCAGAAGGGGGTCTTTGTGCTACCCTTGCCCTCGCTAATCACAGAAGAAGGGTGGTGAAAAAGGCTTTTTAACTGCGTTCCTGTTTTGAATGAAGTTATTTTGGTCAGAGTCCTCTCCTCCTCTTGGCCAGCATCCTTGAAATCCCCCGAGTGGGTCTGGTGTCCCAGAATGAGAGCAGCTAGATTCCCTGAGTGGAACCCCCCCACAACTGCTTTACTGAACTTTAGAGCAACTGTTCTGTATTCGATCTTAATTGTTCTGTAATGCTAGGTTAAATGCATTTTTAACCACCTTAAAATAAAAATATATTCTTTCTACTTTCTCTGCCCTCTGAATTCTTCAGTAGTGTAAGCATTTAGATAAATCAGAAGTAATATGTGTTAAAAGATATATTTTTCTTAAAATCTGGAATGTTGGGTAGAATGACCATTAACTGTAATATAGATGTAGTCAAGCCTGTGCATTATAGTCCCTAGTTTTCTGGTGCAGCCTCTTGAAATAACCTAGATAAAAAGCTGTTACATGCTGATATTTTCAGTCTGTGTGGCCTGAATTTCCAAACTGATCATTACATACTGCCTGGAGCTTTCTATTCTCATTGGATTAAAAAAGATTATTTTGAAGGGAATGGGGCAAAAGAGGGTAACTGAGTTTACCACTCTGTTTTCTTTAACTGTGCTAAGAGTATTGAGTTACATGAAAACTGTCAGTATTTTTACCTAAATAAATAAGGCTTGCTTGCTTTTTTTTTTAAAAACAAATATAACCTAAATTGGACTTTTGGAAGAATCTCATTTTTAGCCTTAAAAAAAAATCTCAGAAGTAGGACATGTTAGAACTGACTGATTTTTGAATATGAGAATCCGGATAGTTTTAATTTTCTTGTAAAATCTATTATTTGAGTTGGCCAATTTTTTATGCATGCTAAAATATATAATTTTGTCCAGTGAAATATTCAGCAAAAAAACTAAGGTATAAAAAAACATGCAAGAAAATAGCATTTATACGCAGTCACTTTTGGCATTTTCCTTGGTTCCATTATATGGATTATGAAAAGAAAATTGACAGTGGAGCATTACAGTGCATTTTTTTGGTTTGATTCTTCTATTATGTTTCAGCCTCTTAACTGTTTGTAGGACATGCGGCTAACATTACAGCCTTTTCCTAAGCAATAAGAAAGGCACCTTCATTAAGGGGTATAGAATGAATGTTGATATTTCTCCAGATACCAGATTGTTCTTAGATGCCTTAAAGCATGTGAGAGGACACTGAAAAGGAGACAACCGCTCAGATATTGGCCCAGTTGAGATGGTATCAATGCTTGTCTTAAGGTTTGGGCAGTTGTTGAAACTGAAGGTGGGGTGCCACTCCACGTGTTATGGACACCTCGGGACAGTGAGGTGCATTACCCAGTGCAGGTGAGCCTGGGAGCTCGTTATCCCCATTTACTGTCGTTAGCTCCCAGAGATCCTGGTGCTGGCGGTTAGCACCCCACAGTCATCCTGTGATCAGTCCTGGCTGAGTGTCTCTGGTGAACCTCTCACCAGCTTGTGAAGGGCTGTGGGCAGGCCAGTGATCAGGTGTGGAGAGTTTCTGGGCCAGGTGGTCCTTGAGATGGTGCACGGGACCACTCACATGGGGCACAGGTGTATACTGTGCTTTTACAGCACACTGTGAGTTCTCTGCCTCCCTCTTCCTCACTTTGCTTTAGACTAATGTTGGGAGTATTTAAAGACAAGTTAGAGGGTTTTAGCCAAGAATCTGAGTGGATGAATAGCAGGAGTAGTAACTGGGCACAGTGGAAGGAGCAGGAAGTCAGAAGAGAGAGCATCATGTTCTGGCTCTGCAAGGCATGCTAGCCTGGTACCTGCTGTTGACGGAGCATGCGCTCCTTGTAGGGTGAACACCAAGGTTCTGCTTCTGGGTTTTACATCAGTGTGGAGAGCCTGAGTGAGCCTTTTATGTAGGTTATGTCATTTGCTTTTCCCATCTTCCTTCTCCTGTATGGATACTATTACTCTCTTCATTTTATTGATGAGAAGGCTATAAATCAAGGCTCAGAGACATTGACCTACTTAATTTGCCGAAGGCAGTGAGGCAAGGGAATGTGGAAGTGTTGGGATCTAGAACTGGCTTGGTCTAATGCTGAAGCTTATTGTGTTCCTTTTCTGGCACTCTGTTGTCTTTCGCAAATTTTAGTGTTCCTTCCTGCTAACTTCTCAATCGTGGCATGTGTGTGAAGAGGTATAACCAAGGTAATATGGGATAAAGGGTACATACCTGGAGCTTCCAGCCTGGGTAAGGTGGTGCATGGAGAAGATTCTGAGTATAGAGCAGATAGAGTTGGAGGGGAGCAGTGGTTCAGGGGTGGGGAGTGGAAACAGGCCTCTTGTGGTGGACTTCTCCCCCCCCCCCCCCAACTCGAATGTGACTTTAATTCACCAGCACACGGCCCTTCTGCACCTGGCCCTGGAGCTGAACGTCCTTCCTGGCGGGGACCGGCTGGTATGTGTGATTGCTGGAGGCAGGTAGGTGCCCGCCCGGTGGGGACACGGGCATAGCGTGGCTGAAAGGGTTCCTTTGTCCATGATGTCAGGGTCTCGCGTCTTGTGTGGTGCTCACCGTGAGGGGAGGCAGAGTGAGCTTTCCATCAGTGTCACAGAGCGGGTTTGAGAGACTAACTCCGCAGCACAGATGAAGAACACTGAAGTTGAAATTCTTTTTTTGGATTTTCCTTATTCCTGATATATGTTAGTGGTGTTCAGTTTTGCCAGAAACGTATTTTGGTTCATGAATTTTGGACTTTGTGTACATTTTTGTAATTACAGCCTTTTAGGAAAAGTTATCCAATTTTGGCTTCGTTTTCAACAAATGATGTGGTTTTTCTCTTTTTGATTGTATCCTTAACGATTTTCAAGGGCTCATGATGATCATACAGTTTAAAGGTTAACATGAGAGCTGGATTTTCATGGAAAGGGGCCTTGAGAGGTTTCTTGTGAAATGGGGGAACAGAGAGGGGGAAGAGAAATGCTGGACTCACATTTCGTAAACTGCAGTATTTAAAGCAGGTTTCTTGAGCCCCAAGCAGAGAGCACACCAGTGAAGAGAGGCAACCTCATCCTTTTTGTAGACCCAAAGCTCAGAACTCAGTGTTAAGAATGACTACCACAGGCCAAAGAGATACCCTCCAACTTGCAGGGGGAGCCATTCCTAAATATAAGCATAACCTTTTATTTTCAATCCCCTTGTCCCTTATTTTTACTGTCCTGTCCCTCCCAACTCAACACTCATTAGAATTTAGAATCTCTTTATTCTGGTTCTGGCCTAAGGTGCCCAAGTGTTGGGAACTGCGAAAGCTCTTTTCTGCTGAGCCTTTGAAGAATACGAAGATAGTGAGCAGGTCCCTCCTGGCCTCACGCTCTTTCTTTAAACATACACACTTTCCCTCACTGTCCCCCAGTAGCTTCCACACTTTGCACCAAGGTGGGTTCACAGGATCCCAGGTCTGACCTTTGTGAACCTTGCAGAGTACGCACAGCTCCAGCCCATTCCTGTCAGAGCTCCGGCTCTTGGAACTCTCCAGAATGCCCGCTGTTTTTTGTCTCATCATCTCCTTCCTTTTCAGTCAGATCCTTCCTGACTTGGTATTTAAGGAATACGTGTTTTGAATGTAAATGTAACTTTACACATATCATTGAATTTCATCTTCTTTCAGTTATTCCTGTTCAGATCATTGGATAGTATTTTTTTCACCCAATTCAGCAGTGATTTCCCTGAGTTGTGTGGTCTGCAGGTCTGAGAACCAGGACTCCTCTATCTTGACGTCTGAGTCACTGCTAGCAAGTGCCAAGGAGAAGGTCTGTCAGTGAAATTTATAGGCACCTGCTGTTTGCTGTCCTCTGTACCCTATGTCAAGCTCTCTGAGAAATGGGACACCTTCTACCAGCTGACCCCCTTTGACTTCTGCCAGTACCATCTTTGACCAAAACACGATTTTGGTCCCTTGGATCTTGGTCCCTTGTTATCAGTCCCAGGATTGCCCGATGGAGATCCTTCAACTTTGGGGCAGACTTATATATTTGATAGAAACGGTTGTGGAGGTTGGATGAAATAGAGAAATTTTCAAAGCAAGGAGACAGTCATTATTTTAGATGTGATTGGCTTATCAAATACAATGCAGTTCCTTCTCACTAGCCCATAGAGCGGGCTAAAAAGCTCCCTCGTAATAAGATATTAAATGGTAGTATAAATTCTATGCCTTAACTTTGATAAAGATTGAAGTATAAAAATTAGTGAGAAATTTACATGTAGGAGCTCGGTTTGTGAGAAAATATTACTAATTAGGAAGGACAGTGTTAAACTTTATGTCCTTTATGATTAAATCTTACGAGATTCTACATTTTTTTTTTTTTAAGATTTTATTTATTTATTTGAGAGAGAGAGAATGAGAGACAGAGAGCATGAGAGGGAGGAGGGTCAGAGGGAGAAGCAGACTCCCTGCCGAGCAGGGAGCCCGATGCGGGACTCGATCCCGGGACTCCAGGATCATGACCTGAGCCAAAGGCAGTCAGTCGCTCAACCAACTGAGCCACCCAGGCGCCCCGAGATTCTACATTTTTTTCTTCATAAGAAATTACCTATTGGAAAGCTCACAAGAATTTAAGGATTCACTTAATTTCTCCTGATAGGTGAAGTGCCCTCTGGGTATGAATTTGGAGTTCTGATGATTTTTTTTTTTAATTCTCCCCTGATTTTCTAGAGAATTGGTAAGGAAGATGGGACCAAACACTGCTGAGAACCTCTGCTTTGCCATTTACCTCCTTCTAGAACAGGGATGACAAATACAGGAGTGTTCAAGGACAAGGCATTAGTCTTCTGGGGTACTTTCCCTCTGAGCCGGGACAGTCACCTGGACGTTTACACAAGTTGTAAAGCCACAGTCACAGTGGAGCGTCCTTAATTTCCCTTGACTGAAAGCCGTGACTCACAGCATTTGGCCCCTGCACTTGTGTGGAACTTAGTTGTGCATGTTGTGGTAATTTAAATCATGAAAAAATAATGTTCTGGGAGACCTCTTTTTTTTTTTTTTTTAAAGATTTTATTTATTTGACAGAGACACAGCGAGAGAGAGAACACAAGCAGGGGGAGTGGGAGAGGGAGAAGCAGGCTTCCTGCCGAGCAGGGAGCCCGATGCGGGGCTCGATCCCAGGACCCTGGGATCCTGACCTCAGCCGAAGGCAGACGCTTAACAACTGAGCCACCCAGGCACCCAGGGAGACCTCTTTTTTTAAAAAAAGACTGTTACAAAGACATGAATTTACTAAAAAATGTAACGTGTTCTTCCAGAAGAATTAATTCACCCCCTCAAAGTTACTAGTTTAAACAAAGTAGTACTTGTTAAATATTCCCTTACTTGAATAAAAAACTCCCCAACACCCCGAACCTTGAAGATACCCTAAATAATTAAAAAGAGAAAAAAATTCAGTTCATCACAGCTACTTAAGCACCAGAGTCTCTTTTTTTCTCTCCGGTCCTCCACAGGGGCACCGGTGTCCCACTTGGGTGGAACAGAGCTTAGTGCCACCTCCCCTTCTCGTTTGCTGAGGAAGGCACGCAGGGACGGCTGTGGCCACTGCTGGCTGCGCCGTTCAGCCTCTCCGGAGGGCTGTTTGCTGGGGAACTGGGGTCCTGCGGTGCGCTGGCAGCTTCACCTTAGACAGCCGCCGTTGAATGCATTTGTTTTTAGAAAATACTACCCAAGAGCCCCCAAATCAAAAAATGCACAGTTGTCCGTCCAGCTTTCTGTGTGCTCTGCGGTTTATTAATGAGGACTTCTCACTGGCCTTGACTTCAGGGTTCCCAAGCCAGCCGGGCAGTCGTCCCAGAGCGTGCCATGTGTTCGGGTAGCTGGGTTCCTTGTCTATGGCAAATCCAGCGGTTGCTAACCGAATGCTTCGCACACTTCATCCTTCGGGGATTTCGAGATGTTTTTGTTAGAAGAGCTTTGCTACTCACCTTAGCAGCAGTAGCGATGTTTGGGGAGTTGCAGAGACACACAGTTTGTGTGTTCCCTCAGCAAAAAGACAGCTGGCAGCTGCTGGAAACGCGGTCCTGTGGCTGCGAGGCTGTCCCCTGCTCCACGGCCTCTGTCCAGTCCTTGGATCACAGAGTTTCGATTCTGCAAGGAGCCTTCCGCTGTCCTCTGATCTACTAAGGCACTTGACAATGCTGTCGAGGCTTTGAACTTGTGATTTTTGTCACGTTGAGAAAACTAGAAGGTGTCCGTGCACTGGATCATGTTCTCGTTTACTTAATATTAGTTCTCTGTTACGATTCAGGAATTCATTGCTTTGGAGGAGTCCTCTTTTCCTTGCTGTTTATGTTCTCATATGATTAACACATATAGGTTTGAGAGGAAAGCTTGCCTCTTAGTATCTTATAAATATTCCTGAAATAAACTTCTATTGTAAAACACTTGTTCTCTCATGGTTCTTTTCAGTCCATATTGCATGTGGCAGGTTCTTGGTGTTTCAGGAAAATATTCAAGTTCTGTTAGTGCGAGTGAGAGTGGACACTTTGTGGGTCAGTTTTCATCCATTTTGACACTCTTCCAGCACGACTATGCTTTACCTGTGATTTCCGTGTTTTTCTACATCACCTGTCATCTTCCTGTTCATTAATCACTTTTGCTGTTCTGAATCCTAACCAAAGACCAGACTCGTCCTGCAAGCATCCTCCTTTCCTCGGGCAGCCTGCTCTGTGTGGCCTCCGCAGCAGGCCTGGCTGGCTGGGTTGCTGGGCCTCCACGTGCAGGAGCCATCTGGCCCCAGTGGCTCACGGACAGTGCTGGGTGTGAATGGCCCCCAGGACTGCGGAACAGACATTACAGTCTGTTTCTGTGAGTGTACCTGTAGCCTCTGGTGGTTCAGCATTTTTACTTCATAAAGCTTGTTTGGAATATAAAATACTGTAATATTTTTTGACTGTTGGGTCTTGGGTTTTGAGTGTGCAAAAACACCTAAGGGGTCATGGATGTTGATGAGTATAGTGAAATGACAAATGTGGACATTTGGAAAAGGGGAAGATCATTTGTTTAAAACCATTAGTGATAATTATTTGTAGAAGTTGTGATTTTTGTCATGATTTAAAACTTAATGAGCTGCTTTTGGCCCGTATACTTAAAATTTCTTCCCAGTGTTTAGTACATAGGATGTTTACACCCACGATTCCTATAGTTTAGACTTTCATGGCTCTACTTATTAGGTCATTGCTATGAATTCCAAAAATTTATCAATACTTCTTATGAGCCCAGTGTCTATCTGTATCAGTAACTGTACATACTGTAACTTTCTGAAATCTTTGTGCCTCTTTCAATACAGATGTTTGTCTAATGCATTAATATCCTCTCCCCTCCCAATAAAAAGCCGTTATGAAACATTTAGTGGATCCTACAGTCTGTAGAATCCTTAGTCAAAGAGATAAAAAATTGATTTGTTGAAATGATTGTGCTTTAAAGAAGAATGAGGCAATCTGTTTAACCCAGCCCTGGGAATGATTCTCAGGCAGATGATCAATAGATCCTGGAGTGGAGAGATTGTGTGTGTGTGTGTGTGTGGGAGACTGCAGTGGCTGGATTTCCCTAAAATATAAGTGGGCTGCCAGATCTCAAAGGCATTTTAGTCATTTTCAGGGACTGAATCCAGAACACCTGGATCTTTCTGCTTTTTTCCCCCATAAAATTAGGGTTCCCCTCTCCCTGCCTTCTTACCCATCCTTTTCTGTCTGTCCTCCCCCCTAAAAAGGCTAATAGCGAGTGTTCTCAAACTTTAAGCCAAAACAAAACGAAGTTATGGAGGATTATAGCGTGGTCCTGTTATTTTCTTCCAAATTGAATCCTGAAGACTATTGACATCAACTGAAAAATAACTACATAAAAACATTGACAGTGCATTCCCTTCCAAGTCCTAAGTGGGATAGACGTTCTGTTCATGGTGGGCCAGCTCTCATGAACAGCGAAAGACATGACCGGCATAAAATTATTAAAGGTGGCAGTGAGAACAGGTGTGCTGGGCTCTGAGCAAGCTCCCAGGCCCAGATTGGCCACCACGCCCTGGTGGAGTACAGTCCACACCTGGCTCTTTGCTACCCGCCTTCCATGCGCACCTGCCCTCCACGCATGTGCTCACGTGCCCCTTGTGTGCACCTGCCCAGATGCATACCTGCCCCGCATGTGCACCTTCCCCCCACCTCCGTGCCTAGCCGCGCCTCATGTGCACCTGCCCCCCTTGTGTACCCTCCCCCTCCTGTGTGTACCGGCTGCCCCCAACCCCCCTGCGCCCCTGCCCCTGTGCCACTTGCCTGCCACACCTGTGGCTGCAGAGACGGCTTCCAGGCTGAGGAGCAGGAAGGAATTGGTACTGCTGTTCTGATACCAAACACCTAGGAAAGGGTGAGGAGGTGCTAAAAGATAAGTGGAAATAATGATTGGGAGAACACAGGGGAAAAAAGACCAAATTTCTGGGGTACATGGGGCAAATTTTTAAAAAAATATTTGGAAGCTGATTTAATTAGTTAGAAGTAAACTTGCTTGAATTTGGCTAATTCATGACATGTATTTTCGTAACAAATTTAAATGGAGCATTTTCTTGCTGCCAACTGCAAAAAAGCATTTGCCTATTTATGTAGCCTTAACTTTTGCCAGGTAAGTTTTTAAGCCTTGCATTTAATATCACTAGCATTTTATGTTGCCTTGTCTAAAATTGTGAGTGTATATTAAGTACTTTATGGCCAGTAATAGAACTTTTAACAGGAGATATAATTGTCTCCAATGTTTATTTGATGGCTTATAGGGCTTGTTCATAGTTTTTTAAATTGTTTTTTCCTACAGGTGATTTGAATTAACAAAGGGAGCATTGGTGGTGTATTTATATTTGACATACTGTATTGGGAAAGCTCTGACGGGATTAACCAAACTACGGATAGTTAGGAAATAATCCCATAGTCTGAGTGTACATCTAACTGCAACACGAAGATCTGTTCTGTTCCTCTTACAAGTGGGTTGATTTCTGTCTTTTGTAAAGTGAGACAACTGCTACTTCCTTGATGATTCCTTGAAACTTCTGAAACCTTCCCCAATGAATAGACCCCTTATAGGTGGTAGACATGGAGTGGGAGGTGAGGAGTGTGAAGTTTTTCTTCTTTCAATCAGAGAAGACTGTTTAGCTGTTCTGAGTATTTCAGCCTGGGAAGAACTGCTGGAAAAACTGATTCCTAGTTATGCCTTAGTAAATGCTTTCAAAATATTTTTTTAGGCAGCTTGGGACAGGGAGTTTTGAATAGCTTGTTAAACAGACTTTTAAGAGGTAGAACCAATTAGCACTACTGAGTAGTGTTTAAATGTTGACTAGATTCATGAGACTATGCTGGAAAATAAATTTGCAAACTTGAGTTAAGTGTGACATTTTAAATAAGCCTTTGGTCCTTAAAGTCACTTTTCCTGAGCTGGAGATGAACCAGCTTCTCTCTTGTTTTTCTTGCCTAGTCACCAAGCTTTAGAGCACTAGGCTGGCCCCCCTCAACACTCAAACATATTCCTTTTTTAGAAATAAAAGTACCTGGCCTCTATGATACATAACTGTGAGTCATCCAATGGATATTAGAGAACTATAAAAACATGCTTCAAGATAGTTTTTCATGTTGTTCCAGAGCACAGTCTAAATATGGACTCATTTGAAATTGAAGTGAAAGGCTGTATCCTTGGTGCCCTGATGGAACATTCTGGTTGGTGGTTCTTTGAGTTGCCATGGAGCGGGCAGGGTCACCCTCACCTGGACAGAGGCACTTGGGTTTACTTTCATCCAGTTCTGAAGTGGGGGCCTGTCCTTTGTATGTCAGTGATCAGCGTCTGTTTGTGACTCTTGGACCTAGCGACTCGCGGTTTTGTTAGGCCAGTGTGAGCCAATACTGCCTTCATGGTGGATAAAGCCATGGTTAGTTAAAGTTTTATGTGAATGTTCAGTAATATTTGAGCAAATTGGAGCCTGAGTGCCTGGTAATAGCAAGATATATACCAACATGTGGGAAAGTCATGGGATGAAAGTTAACTTGGCCAGGGCAGCCTAGCTTGATGAATGGGAACTCGATAGTATTTTATGGAATGCCAGTTTTGGTCTTTCTTATGTGTCTAATTATAATGTCAAAGTACACTAAGTAAGTTCTGGAATGTATTCTATGCTATTTTCCCCACCATTTCAAAATGCAGCATATGGTATTAGCAAGGACCGCACATCTGCTCTCCAACAAACAGTTAAAAGGGGCAGGAAGGATTTTTAAGAAAAGGTAAAAGTTACCAGGTGGTTTTTGTTGGGGGTTGAGGCTCTAAGGTGCAAAGAGAATTGCCACTCTCTCTGTGTTACCGTGAGATGGTAAACGTGTCATGGGCTCTGTTTGATTCACTTTTATTGCTCACAGTCCTTAGCACTGTGTCTGGCATCTAATTGGCTCTTGGTTGGGCTGTACCTTTGAATCTGTTTTTGAAGATCATTGTACCCAGGAGTATGTGTATGTAGAGCAATCACCTTCAATCCTATTTAATCTAAACAGATTGTGTTTCTTTTATTGTTAGAATTTTTGAATTTATGAAGGAAAAATGGACATTAGGATTGGTACTTGCATTTGAATTTTTTTTTTTTTTTTAGATTTTATTTATTTATTTGACAGAGAGAGACATAGTGAGAGCAGAAACACAAGCAGGGGGAGTAGGCTTCCCGCTGAGCAGTGAGCCTGATGTGGGACTCGATCCCAGCACTCTGGGATCATGACCTGAGCTGAAGGTAGACGCTTAACGACTGAGCCACCCAGGCGTCCTGCATTTGAATTTTTATTTAAAATAGATTCCACATAGAACTCTGATTGAGTAAAAGAGGATATGAATGCTTGTTTTATATGGAATGCTTCAAGGAATTATTGTTCTTTAGGTGTTACATTTTGTGGGTTTCCTGATTATTAAAATGATGTATTTTCTTGTAAAACAATGAGAGAAAGATGTAGGGGAAGGCGGAGGAAGGAATTATTAAAATAATAAAAGGAGGGCTTTGCCTTTCTTACAGGGATAAGTGTGTTTTGTCATTGAAATTTTTATCCTGCTGCTGAGCCACTCCTGGTTGAGCTGGGAGCAGACCCCATTCTTTTAGCTTGCTAATAGGAAGCTTGAATCCATCTTTGCTTTTTTCATAGTTATAGCCTCGCTTTTCTCCTTACCAGCTGAGAAGTTAGACTGAAACTTCAGGATGGACTATAATTTCCGATATGTGAATACAAATTTTATAAAATCACTGGTGTTTTATTTGTGGCTTCTGCTAGGTGACCCAAAATAAAAAGTTTAAAACACACTTGGTGCAAAGGACAAAGTGTGCACTTGCTGGAGTTGGGTAAATCTTGGATGCCGTTTCCGGTGATGTTGGAGGAACCATGGTGCCAGCTCACCCTTCCGGGCTGCCGTGCTCCCTGCTGCTCTGCTTGTCGCCGTCACTTATTCAATAATTTAATACTGTTACCCCCACTCCACAGATGAGGAAACCGAGGTACAGAGTGGTTGAGTAGCCCAAGGCAAGAGTTGGTTAAGGGTGGCGTGATTTGAACTTAGTTCCTGGTCCCTGCTCGTAACTGCTCAGCTAGAACTTAAAAAAATTTCTTTTTAAATTTTTTTGTGGGAGAGAGCGAGCACGTGTGCACGAGGGGAGCGGCAGAGGGAGAGAGAATCTAAAGCAGGCTCCACGCCGGGTGTCACTGGGGCTTGATCTCATGACATTGAGAGTCGGACGCTCAACTGACTGAGCCACACAGGTGCCCCTGCTCAGCTGGAACTTTTAAACAATTCAGTAGATAGGAGTGTAAATTGATACAATTTATTTTTTTGTGACCTATAAAATCAGACCCATTATTTTCCATTCCTTACACAGACTCTAATGTTTTGAAAGGTGTTTCCTATTTTTGAATGCTCTTTCTGCCTTCATTTTCATCCTTTTCCGCTGCACCGCTGCTGATCACCAGTAAACAGGGCTTGTAACGGAGAGGAAGGAGGCAGTCCCATCAGTAATGACTTCAAGCTCCTCCTCCTCCTATTGCTGCTTCTCAGCTTTTCTGCTATAATTCCTCACCAGTTTCCAGGTTTGTCCTGTGGATTGAATCCTGTATTGCTTTCTAGCCTGGAATGTTTCTGTGGGGAGAGTCCAGTGAGGTAGTTCAAGATGAAATACTGTGAAATGAATACTTTAGTAAACCCATGCACTTGTGTGCACATTACATGTATTTTTAGCAATTGAGCTTTGGCTCATTGTAGTGAAAATGTTTTTCCGTGAATAATTCTTTAATGTTGGTCTTGGGCTTTTGCTACAGATGTTACAAGTTTGGCTCTGCTTCTCCTTTTGAAAAACTCCTACAAATTGCCAGTTTGGTGTAAGAGTTATGGAATCACATTACTTTTGAATTATGTTTATTTCTATTTTTAGTATTTTTCTCTATATAATAGTACTGTAAAAATGTGTCTACGTGAAATTATTTTGTAGTGAGGATGTTGGCATGGGATTTATAGCCTTTGTCTACTTTTGAATGTCATAAAAGTCTGGGATTTCTCCCACAGTTTAATATTTGGAGCTATTTTTATTATCAAATCTGGACTAAAATCTCTAGCCCAACTGCAAGTGGAATGTTGTTGAAATTTTTATCTGTTCCCAAGCACCCGGTATTGCTGTCGAATTGGATTGGAGAGAGCTGGGAAAGGGTTAATCCCGAAAAACCCAAAAAGAGCAGTTCCTCTTCATCCTAAGTAAGTATGTGGTCTTGGAGAACGTTGGATAATTCCTGTGTTAGCTTGACACATGACCAGGGCACTGGGTAGATTTACACGTGAGTGCCGTTCGTTTTCATGCTCCCCGGAATGTATTTGGTGCTATTTCTGCCACCCTAGGCTTTAAAGAAGTCTGTAGTTCATTGGGGATTGCAGCGAGCTGAGGTGCTGCCATTCTGACCATGTTCAGAAGTTAGTTCATATCTGGCACAGGCGATTGGCCTTTTTTGGTCAACAGAAGCTAGTTTACATAGTAGTTAGTGAATGAATCTATGAAAAGGAAAGTTACAGGAAAGTTATATTGATCTAATGTAGGTTACTAATTTTGAATAGAGGGAAGATGACTATTTTTAAAGGGATTGCTTCCTTAATCCCCAGTGGTCTTTGCTAACACATGGCCCTGATGGGGTACTTGGCGAGAGTGAGGACTGCAGTAGGCAGACCCGTCCAGCCAGAGGAAAACGTGTAAGGAAGCCTAGTGACAGATGTAATATCAAGTTTAGGCAATCTGAAAGGAAAAGCATAAAGTCAGCGACTTACACAAATATTTGAAAAATTGATGTATCTCTTTGTTTATAAGAGATTACTTTTAAAAAGTGTGTGCAAAAAAAAAAAAAGTCTATTCCTATAGGAGATTTGAGCCAGAGGTGAGATTGGCGTTAGCTCCCCTGAAGCGTCTTTCTCGTGGCCTTCCTGTAGACACACATGCTCTTTTGTAGGCAGGGGCATTGGATTTACTCAGTTCCTGCCTGTTTAAATGTTTCAGGCACATGAAATTTCAGCATAAATATTTCTTTAATTTGCCTTCTCTGTCCCTTATTTATTCATTTGATGACCTACCCAGATGCCTGGGGCAGTGACTTGTGGAACTTGTGATCCTTTGCCAATACCTGGTTCCCCTGTCTTGGAAGAACTCACTAAATTAAAAAGAAAAAAAATTCCTCCTCACACAGAATTGAATGGCTGGCCTGGTCTACTCCCAAGTATCTCAGGACAAATTTACATACACACCTCTTCACTTGACACCTGTGGCTTTTAGAAAGAAAGCCAGATAACACTGCATAGTGATTTAATCAGTTTGTATCTGCACAAGTGCTTCTAGGATTTCCCTGGTCAATTAGGTAACAAGGCCCCTCTTCTGAGATTGATACATCTATAATTAACTAGCCCAGCCAGCTCTCCTGGAAAGTGGGGAGTGGCAGGCTGACTACCCCCCAGCTTCTGCGGGATTGCTCCCCTGCCCCAAGAGGGATGCAGGATCTGGGAAGCCCTGCTAATGTGGTGTGTTGACCATGATGGTGTGTTGACCCTCAGTCCCATCACTGCATGTCTGCATCTGTGTGTCTCCCTCCGCCCTCCCTGGCACAGGGCCTGAGTATTAAAGTTGTCATAGCATTTATCAAGCCAGTTTGAGTTAATTGGCAAATATGTATGTTGTACTCTGCACCCACAGACTTTGAAAGGACTTTTCTAGAAATTAGTCAGAAGTAAGTTGCTGTCCACAAATCACTTTCTGGCCCTTCAGTGTACACTTAGAATTCTTTTACCACCATTTTGAAAATGGGCATAGCAAACTGTCCACCTGTTTTCATCATTAACACGTAGAGTGTGATATATAAAACTTTCTCAAAAATGATTAAATCATGGAACGAGTAGGGAAGTTCATTCTGATGAAGTAGACCGTACTCAGGACTTAGAGAAGTCAGCCACGTCAGGAAACTTGCAGTCTGGGAAGAACATTTATCAGTAGAGAATTCTTGAGGTTCTGAATACAGGTTTCCCTTGCTCTCAGAAAGTTCATGTTAAACCACTTGTCTTTTATGAAAGACCTGCTTTAGAGTACCAGTTTTCACTAATAGAAAGAAATCCGAAGAGGATTTTGGCTTTTACAAAATGGTAATTGCTTCTTTGCTTTACACCATTTTGGGGTACGAATGGTTTCGTAGGCACCCTCTACTTTGGGTTAGCAGTGGAGACCTGGAGACATCCGCGAAGCTGGTAGCCCTGCTTCTCCACTGTGAAATCCTGATTTTGTTGATTAACCTCTTTGTATTCAGTAACAACCCTAAATAGCTTATATTATTGGTAGTGTTTTCCCTCTTTTTTTGTCTATATGAAACATTGGGATGTTGGCATATCAGAGATGTGAAAAAAATAGAAGGAATTTAGAAAAAGTAATAAAAACTAGAATTAGGTGTTAATGTATCTTAATGTGAAAAAAGAAATTCTGAAAGAATGATGCATCTAATCTTTGGAGACAATGTGATTTTGTAAAGAAGAGGAGCCTATTTAGCATTAATAACAACAGTAATATATACATTATGTCAGTAATATATACATTATCTCAAAAGAAGTGTCCGCAGTAACTTCTTGGAAACCTAAAGTTGGTTACCAGATAATTTGTTGTACAAACCAGAATATTTTTGAGAATGAAAGGGAATGCTATTAATAACTGTGCTGGGACACCAGGTGTAAATCAGAACTGCCTATAAGGCAGTGAATAAAATGAATATAATGGGACCCTTCTTACTAAACAAGTGTCTTTGGCCTTTCCATGAACATTTACAGGCCAAGACTAGAAGAGGGGAAGTTCTGCCTAACAGAAGCACATCAGCTCACTGACTTGATCTGGTTTGTTACTCCTTCCATCATACCAAAATTCTATGTAGACATTACCCATCCTCAGAACTATATTTGGACTGCCCTTAAAATCAGAGTTTTAAAAACTTGAGTGTGGTATTGATTTATTTTTATGATAGTTTAAATATCAGGAGTGATTACTTTGGAAAGCATTGTTTACTTTAAAGGTGAAAGAGTGATCATAGTTAAGGACAAATGCCACGTATGTCATTGTTCTCAGCAGCTTATGAGATTTGGAGAACTCTGGGTATTTTAGAAAGCTTTCCACTGCTGGTAGGAATGAAATGCTGGGAAGTAACTGAGAAATCTGCCAATAGTTGCTCTGACTGCAAGAGTTCAGACTTGGAGATTTTGTCTAAACTGCATTTCCATGCAGCTTCTACTAGTATAATGATTTTGAATTAATATTTTTTGTGTGATACATACTATAATAATAGGTTAGGACACAGTTCACTATAACTAAGTGCATTAAGCAACTTAAAAACAGTATTGTTATTTGCTTCCATTTTTGTTTTAGGAGCAAGTATACAGTGGGCACACATACAGATAAGATAGTGCAAAGATATATTACTAAATTTAACTGCCTGTTTGAGGGTTAGTGGAATTTAAATTTGCTTGTCACTGATGATAACTTGACCAGATTTTCTGTTTGTGTATACTTTGAAAATATGAACACATAAAAATTAACCATTTCCTTTTATAAAAGCGGTGGACTGAATTCTGAAGCTGGTTCTTTTATGTTCAAGATAGTGTTTCCAAATGGAATCATTCACTGTTCTCTCATTCTCATGGTCAAAAACAAGAGATGTTATTATATGTCATTCCCAAAAACTGCTTTGTAGCCGGTTAGGCAGTCATATGCTTGGCAAATGTAACTAAATAAGTAAAATAAGTAAACTAAATAAGTAAAATAAGTGTAGTAAAAATAAGTACATCATCGACCTTAACTTATTTAGTATTTTACTAGTTATTCATGTCCCCTTCCTTCTCTATATCTATTATCATCTACATTTTTTTCCCTGAAACATACGTGATGAAGTTGTACACGATGCCTCTCTTATCTCCATATACCTCAGTGTGTATTTCCTAAAACCAAGGACATTCTCTTACATCCACAGTAAAATGATCAAAATCAGGACAATTACATTGATTCCCTATTTTACCTAATTTACAAACCTTATGCACGCTTTGTCCGTTGTCTCAGTCAAGTCCTTTACCTGGTGCTGGGTTCATTCCCAGGTCACACAAGAGTTTTGTCTCATAGCTCTTTAGTCTTTAATCTGGAGGAGTTCCTTAGTTTTTCTTTATCGTCAGGACATTGACAGTTTTGAAGAATTCAAGCTAGTTAATTCTAGCTAATTGGTTGAATGTTCCTCAGTTTGGATTTGTGTTCTCTTTCCTCCTAACTTAGATGCACATTATTCATTCTTGTTAGAAATGCTGCAAAAGTGAAATTTTGTTCTTCTCTGCATTTATCAGGAGATTTAGAATGGTTCCTACCAATCTCCTTTGTAGAATTAATCATGTTTCTTTTTGTAACTAATGAGTATCTTGTGCAGATGTTCTTTGAAACTGTAAATACCTCACTCTCATTTCTCATTGTACTTTCTCTCATTAATTTTATACCCATTGGTGGGTTTTGGGTAAAATAATTATTACCGTGGTATTTGCCAAATGGTAATTTTCTAATTTCTTCACTTATATTTTACTCTTATTAGTTGGAATCCTACTGTAGGAAAGAGCCTTCCTTTCTTATTTACTTATTTATATCAGAATAGGCACATAGATTCTCATTTTATTGATTATTATCATTACTATTTTTGTTCAAATTGTTCCAGGTTAGCCAGAGCCCAGTCAAGTTTTGACTCATCCTGAGCACTTTTTGAGCACTTTCTGGCTTTTCCTGAGCACTTCCTTTTTTGTTTATTCTATTTTAGTTGGTGGTGTGTGTGTGTGCGCATGTGGAATTTACTGGATTTTATCTAAATTTATGTATTTGTGTTTATATAAATTTAAAAAACTCTAAGTGAGCCTTATTTAAATGTCAGTGATGGTTGCCTTTGGGATTACTAGTTATCTGCATTTTCTTCCCCCCCCCCCCCCCCCCACCAAATGGCCATTTTGCAGGTAATGTTACTTTCTTTGGGGGGAAAAGGCTTTTCTTTAATAGCAAAGATTAGTTGTGATTGGAAATCACACATTTCTGAACCTAGCTGAAATTATCACGCATTTTATGCCTGTCATTTAGAACATTCATGTTTTTCAGGATACATTATATGTGAAATGGAACACTGCCACTAAATGGTGGTTTAATGAGTTGAAGTAATTCTTCTACCTTTAGAAGAAGTCATGATAACCTTGCTATAATCCCTTCTTATGATAGATGAGGCATTTGGTGCCTGGGAGGTTAAGTGACTTGCCCACAGTCACAGAGAGTGGATTGAGAGCAAATGTAATTTTTTTTTTTTAAGATTTTATTTATTTATTTGAGAGAGAGAGACTGAGAGAGAGAGCACATGAGAGGGGGGAGGGTCCGGAGGGTCAGAGGGAGAAGCAGACTCCCTGCCGAGCAGGGAGCCCGATACGGGACTCGATCCAGGGACTCCAGGATCATGACCTGAGCCGAAGGCAGTCGCTTAACCAACTGAGCCACCCAGGCGCCCGCAAGTGTAATGTTCTTGCTGAGTCCAGTATTCTTAGATAATCCCAATTATTGTTTTCATTTGTTAACCACCTTCTAGCTGCAAGGTACCATATGAAGTGTTAAAGAGCCTTAAGCTTAAATTTGCATGTGTCATTCATTGGATAATCTAAACACTTTATATGCAAAGGTTATCAAAGTCCATTGGGCTGTGATTAATGATTAACAACTTTAAGTGATTCTGAATTGGCTTCCTGTTAGACCATAGTCATGAAATGCTTATCAGTCTACTGCTTGACACTAATCTTGTAATTACACTGTTATTCTATAATTATAAAAACATAGTTGGATTGAAAGAATGGAGGGCTGGTATATTTAAATTTGTAAACTTTCTCTGGGATGAAGATGGGCCTACCTGGAGAAAAAGTCTCCTTGTGCACTAAGTGACATTTGTAGAATGTCAAAAATGCCTTCCCTAACCCCCCTCAGACTCGCTCTGACTTCACTCTCCTACCCTCTGAAAGCACCTTGTCCTGGTTCATTCAGTTACTGTGGTGGTAGGTACATACGTGTGTGTATTGAGATGCTTCCTGCCTCTCTCGTCCTCAGCTCTGTCCTTAGCTCCAGGCACAGCACCTTCACACAGCAGGGGTGCAGTAAAAATGAGAATGTCTTTTGCCCTGTCCAGTGCTATACTGTAGAGGTGAGGGTCTTCTGGATCCTTCTCCCTTTCTTTTTTTTTCTTTCTCTCTCCTCCCTTCTCTCCTCCCTTCTCTCCTCCCCTCCCTCCCCCCCTCCCCCCTCCCTCCTTCCCTCCTTTCCTTTCCTTTCCCCCTTCCCCTTCCCCTCCCCCTTCCCCCTTCCCCTCCCCCTTCCCTTTCTTTCCTTCCAGAACATTTAAAGACTTGATTCTTAAAGCAGTTGTATCATTAGGCATGGCTTTTGGTTGCAAGCAGTGGAAACTGTCTCTTACATATTCTGAGCATCTCACATGGTAACAGTAGTTCATATTTGTCAAGAGCTATGAAGGGTCTGAGCTTTTTTACCTATAAAAGCTAAAAGATTGGCCTGCCGCAGTTTGACAGATGCTGGCAGAAGATGTGAAACTCTTAGGTTTCTTTCATGATAGTACTAGTTGTCATGATATCAGCATTTTTTTGCACCAGTGCTCTAAGACCTGATTCTCACAGGGTGACCCACAGAAGGCCAGCTGACACTTGAATACACAGTGGTTGTGTTACAGGAGAGGAACCCTGAATTTAGGGTGTCTGGATTGTAAGCTTGGCTGTTCTTGGCTCTGAAGAGAGACATTCACTGCCTTTCAGGGTCATAAGCAAACCTGCCCTTTGCCCTGGAGGGAGACACTGTCTTTCTCCTCCTAGTATATTCGCTGTAAAAATATCCTTGTAATGATAGGCTGGAGCAAAGAGAGTGCCTCTGCTTACATGATGTATAGAACCGCAAGAGACCTCTACTGGGTCTCTGCTAGCAGGTCTACCAGCAATATGCATTGTGGAAATTTAGAAAACAAATGGAAAAAAGTCTGTGTAGTCCTGCCATTCTAAGGTAATCATGGTTAAAGTTTCGAAGTATGTACTTTTAGTTTTCTTCACATGTATTTCATAAAAGTACATTCTGACTTGATTTTTCAGCCAACACTGTATTATGCCTGTTTCCCTCTCCTGCCTGCCTAGGTCGTCTTCGCGCAGTCTGCTAGTCCTTTAGACCCTACTCCCTGCCTAACACTTAATTGTACTAAGTATAGAATCAGAGTTTCAGAGATTCAAGAGATTTCAGATCATTTGGTCTTGCCCTTTCATTTAAGGTGTTAACTCTCTCATTTAACATTTCACTGAGACCTTCTGGAAGCTACACCACAACCTTAATGTGGAACTATAATGGTGGGAATTTGGGGTATTTTAAGAGGTGTGGATTAGCTGCATTGCTTGGGTGATTTTATTCTTGACATTGTGCCCTAAGTAAGAACACCTTTGCATCAGGCTCTCTTAACTAGGTTGTGTACTTAGAACCTCTTGGTCCTCTTGATCTTGCTCAGTCAAGCCCACAGTGGACTACTATGGACTGAACTCCAAGAACCACTTTTGCTAATACTTGTAACCTCAGGCCCCCCCTGGAATCAGATGGGTTATCATGGGACTAAGTGGCACAGAGCCTTGGATGTGCTTGCCCAAAGAGGGATTAGTTTTGAAAACTCTTCTTCCAATTAAACTCAAGTCTTTGTGAATAGTGGCAAGATAGTTCATTTCTAGACATGTACTTCTTTTGATTTATTAAAAACTATGGAAAAATCTTTTCTTGAAAAGTATCCTCCAGAACTGAACTCGAAGTATTAAATATTCATTATTTCTAGGTTCCATTAAAAACAGTTGTGAGTTATTTAAATAAATAGAATTTGCCTTGATTAAAAAAATTCAGTACTATTAGATTTAAGATTATTAAGGCAGAATTACTAAATATTCTTTGAATGGTGTCTTTCTTTTGAAAGGCACAAAGCCATCTTATCTTCTTTCAAGAAAATATTATTCTTTGCTGAATGATTTAAGCCTATTAGTTCTTGGAAAATTACAATGATGTGCTGCATTCAAATAGTAAAACAAGTTCCAGCTTCTTTCACTAAGAAGAGGCTGTTGTTACTAAGGATTATTTCTACTCTTGATGTCATTCTGTTGGCTGGACTTTATGGAGAGGATAGTCGAGAAGCTTGCTGGGGCTGTGGCATTATGTATTCTCATTCCTGTCTCTTTTTTTCCTGCCATGCTCTTGCTAAATTTTGGTTTCTTAAGTTAGATATAGTGCTGTACAATTGCCCAGACAGGGAGTTGTGGAGAAGGGCTTTGGGCTGGGTCTGTTAGATCTGTTAGAAGGGGTCCAGACAGACTTGCAGGAGAGGATGTAGCCAGCATTGGGGTTCCCGAGGTAAATGGTTGTGACTCAGAGGTCACCTGAGGTAGTGTTACCCAGAGGTTAGAGCACAGTTCTCTGCTGACTGACTGGTGCAGGGTCATAAAAGCAGGGCCCTGGCCACTAGCCAGTGATTCAGACCCTGGCTTCTGTCCCCTCCCCTGTCCCACCATAGGAGCCAGCCATGGTGTCCGAGGGGCTTTGCATACTGCGTCATTCTATCAGGTGGCCCTGCCGCCATACCACTCCTCACTGTGATCCGTGGGTGCTTTTATTCTGTTCATGGAGGACGCTCCTGCCCTTCTCAGGGCCCTGCTCCTCTTCGGCGTTCTTCCTCACCCTGAGTTCTCAGCTTGAGGGTCACTCGCTGCGAGGTTTCTCTGACCCCTTGATAGGACCCTGTCCTTAATCCTTCATTGCACTTGTCACTTGAATTCAGCACTTACCATGTCTGTTCTATGTTTAATTTCAGCCTCCCCTGTGGGATGGGTCTGCTTCTTGGGTCAGGGAGTGTGGGTCTGATTTTCAGATCTGGACTCCCAGGGCCTAAGATGTGATGGCACGTTGTGAGTGTCCGGTGCATGTCTGTGGACTAAGTGGCCTGGGTTTATGTAGTATTTCCCCCGTTGGTCCTGGATCAGCCTAGAAATTGGTGGGCAGGATCTGCAAGTAGAGATTGAAGAACCTCGCAGCTGTGGAGTTGTGGGGGAGGCAGACGTAAGTGCAGTTAAGTGGAGAGCCTTAATGCCTTAACTGCAAGCTGCTGGGTTTTTTGTGTTCATAGCATGTAATAAAGCCATTGGTCCATTAAGAGTGTTCCTCTCAGTTTCTGCTCTGCTGTGGTTACCGATGGTAGATGATATATTCAGTTCCAGCGGGTGAACAAATTGCCCATTTACAGAGTTAATTTTTCCTCTCCGTTGTTAAATGACTGAGGTTTTGCTTTTTCAAAGTTAGCTGAAAGTTCATTTTCTACATTTAAATAATGTTTAAAAATCAGTATTCTTTCAAAGATAACTCTATCCAAGAGGAAAACTTACTTCTGATCTGCTGTTTGTTTTAGAGTAACTTAAGATTTTGCTTCTATTTACCAAACAACAAAAGTATAGTAAGAGTTCAAATTGTACCTGAGCTGTAGCAGTTTTTAAAGATTAAAACCTGCTTTTGAATAGGACTTTTTAACACTGAGTTGATTACAGATAAATACATTGCAGTTGAGTGTAATACTTTGCTCAGGTCATGTTCTGTAGTTTTTAGACTGCTATGTTTGGCTGCATTATTTGTTAACTTTGAGGATTAAGCATGACTACTCCGATAACAGAACCTTTTCCTGGGGAGGGTAGGAGGAGCTGTGGTCTGAGATGATCAGTTGGAGAAAGGGAGAGGTTCATTTTTATTGCTTCACTTAGTCAGATTTACTTTGAAAATATTAATGAATTCTGTTCATATATTAACTCTGAATAAATTGCTTGTTTTTCTTAAAATATAGGTTGTCTGCAAATCACAAGATCTACACTAAGTAAAAGCAAAAACAGAGAAGTGATTGGAAATCTGGGCCCAGAGGTGTAGGTGGACCTACCTGGCAGTCAAATTTGCTTTGACAGTTTTGGGAAAAAAGATAAAAATAAAAGTCCTGTTAATCATCTTGTGAAAGTAGCATATACTCAGCCCAACATTTCTGGGCACTTTGAAGGCCTTGTATACAAGCTGAAGTAGTTTTTTTTTTTTTCCCCCTAAAGATTTTATTTATTTATCTGAGAGAGAGAATGAGAGAGAGCACATGAGAGGGGGAAGGGTCAGAGGGAGAAGCAGACTCCCTGCCGAGCAGGGAGTCCGATGCGGGACTTGATCCAGGGACTCCAGGATCATGACCTGAGCCGAAGGCAGTTGCTTAACCAACTGAGCCACCCAGGCACCCCCAAGCTGAAGTAGTTTTAAATACTGTGGCTAGTGTTGTGAATACCAGTCATCCCATTCCATTATAATTTTTATTAATGATTTTATTTATAGTTTTTAAGAATAGCTTAATCAACTCACAGGGTCATAAGAAATAATAAGTCATTGATTTGAGTCTCTATGTTTTGGGGTGGTCTATTATGCAATAATTAGATACCTGATATACCAAGTACATTCATGACTTTTTTTTTTTTAACAGTAACCAAGTTTCATTATTCTGTTCACCTGTACTTGGCATGGAATAATTTACTTATTTCCCAAATTCTAATAGGTTCTGAAAGAATAACAGTTTACTACATTAGGGAATGTGCCACAGGCTATAATAGACGATTTGAAGAGAGCGCTTCCGAGGGCTTTGAGCACCGGCAGTGTTTCTGTAGTGTGTGCTGGAATGTCTGTAGCTTCCCAAGGTGATTACTTAGAAGGTAACCATGAATTAGAGTCTTCCTTTTGGCATCTTTGTTAAAAATAAATAGAAATAAGAGGAAAATAACAAGCTTCATTCCTTGTTTCCAGAAACATTTTCCCCCCAAGGACTACAAAAGCCTTGCAGACATTATCTTAATTCTGACAGGATTCTTCACAATCAATTTAGGGAGGTGATATTTTTCAGAACATGTTTCCTGGTCAAATATTTCTGGCTTTGTGCTTAATAATGGGAGGATATGAAGATAAGATCTTATATTCAAATTACCTTTTTTATATTCTTAGTATAAAAAGTAATAAATTCTAAGAAACAGTCTTTTTAAAAATTTTGTCAACCATCCGGTATGACTCTTGGCCTCCTCAAGAATGTGGATGAGTCATGGCGGGATGTTGTGACCCACCCTCTCCAGAGTCTGGCGCAGGGGCGGCTTGGCCCTGTCCTCTGTGTGAGGGGCTTGGGGCCAGGGAGCCTCGGTCCCTGTGGACAAAGGCGCCTGCTCTGTGCTGGACTGAAGCTGGCTGCGCTGGAGGTGGTGGGGAGGGTGCAGGCTGACGGCTGTTGGGGAAACACAAGGAGTGGAGCACACGGCTCATGGAGGAAAGTGAATTCTAGTTGATTGTGCAGTAAAACTGGTAATATTTTCCTTTTTGTGATTTCGTAACTGTTAGGTTATATAGGTACCGCAGAAATCAATCTGGTGCTTTAAGTAAAAGAACTGCAGTCCTCTTTCTAGGGTCTTGATGGATGCCTTGAATGTTCATAGACCTTGGTGAAAGCACCAGAACCTGCCAGTAACTATAGACTTTAAAAGCTGATTATGCTTTTTATTTCTTGGGAAATGCCAGTTTGGATTCTATGTCTTGTTTGGAGCCAAGAAAAAGTCCTCTGTGATTGTGCTACTCCTAGATTTCGTCTTGACCTCACACAATAAAATACTGGTTTTGAAGGCACCAACCTGATTGTTTACTGCACTGGGTAGTTTGGAGCCGAGTGCAAAGGAGGGAGGGGACGGGGTTCAGAGTTTCTAGTGCGGGGGGTGCACGAGAGGAAGAGGAGTTGCTTCTCCTCTCTGTTGGAGGGCACAGAGCAGTGTGACCTCTTCCGCTGTCTTTGTGATCGCTGACCCCTTAGCCATAAGCAAAGTCCTGGTACCTCTGGGCTACCTTAGGTAGATGGCCACGTGTGGTCAGTGTAGGGTGGTGTGTCTTAGGGAAATGTGCAGTGAAACATGGCTAATGAAGTAGGGATTTGGAGAGATGAATGATTGAGCATCCTTTCAAATGAGATTTGTGGAAGAGGGTGTCTGAAAGAAGACTGTTGTGATGCACCCCGCGCTGCATCAGAATGCCGTTCAGATGTATGGGGGCAGAGGTCAGCCAATGGGTACAGTTTAGCCTGAGAGTTATTCTTGGGGGGCACTGTGTTACAGTAGCGACCCTGACCTGGCAACCTATTGTGCCTCACCCTGCCTCAGTTTCCCCCCTGCAAAGTGGGGATGATCATAGTATCCACTCGGGTTTCTTGTGATGATTAACTCATTTACTATCGTATATTGCCTGGAACGGGCCCTGATCCCATATAAGCTCTGTGTACGTCTTACTAATGACATTTGTCGGGGGTATTCTTCAGACTTGTTAGAAACCTAGGGGATGTGGTGTTGCCCCTCTTTAAAACGTTCACTTCCAAGCTTTCTTCCCTGCTCTCTCTTTTCTTACATGACTTCAGGAGAGACAAATGGCAATAACTGTGGTGTGAAGGGAAGTGCCCATGGATTAAGGAGGGCACAGGATTTTGTTGTCCTAAACTACCAGCTATTGCCAGAAGACTCCACAGAACATCCTTGTGTGAGCTGCAGGGCAGGGAGTGTCTGCTTGTGGGTCTGAGCTCTGAGTAGGTGGGGTGGACTGAATACATCCATCACATGCCTTCTTCACTCTTTCTTTTGTGGACTGGAAATTCTTTGGAAAATAGAACACGTGATCCAGAGGAACAGGAATTAAAAATTCGCCGGCATAATGAAGCTGCTCACAGTTTCATTCGGAGGTGCTCACAGCAGTAGACACTCGTTCCTTGGTATTTGAAGTAACCTTACAATGAAGTGTGCTGTTCGTTACAGCCGATTCACAACGAAGATCTACCTTGTATCTGAAGTTCATTGGCTACAGGTAGAAGGATAAAAGCTGCTGGCAAAAAGAGGAATCTTCCAGTGGTAGTTGTAATTAAATTTAATTCACTAAGAACTGCATACCACACTCAGTAACTCATTAATTTTTATTTGCCCACTGTATTGTTAAAAACACAGCATGTAAGAATTACTGGGGTTTTAGAACATACTAGTTTTTCCTTTTAAAATGTACTTTTCAGAAAAAGGAACTTTCTAAAAAATTAAACGTGGTTTTCGCTTCATCCAGATCCTTGCTGCAGTCTTGAGTACTTTGCATTCTGTGCGCACAGCTTGCAGCCAGGCTCTCCAGATGTTCCTCATCCTTGGAAGTTGAGCTCAGTCAACTGTTTTTCTAACTGTGAGACTCTCCAAGGTCTCCGTAGCCCCTTTTCCCTCCGGTCCTGCTAACCTCCAGGATGTCTCCGGCGACTGCTTCTCCTTGGGAGGCTGCGGTTTGAAGTGTAGCATTCTGGAACCACTTTATTATATGTTATTCCTGAGTACCACCAAAAAAGAAGAAAATAAAACTCTCTAAAATATAAGTACTTATCTGCTGTTTTGGTGTATATCCGTTTAGGCTTTTCTCTTTCTATTTATGTTTGTATGTTTGCGTGTAACTACCTAGAAGCATATATAATCATATTTAACACATGTTTTAAAGGGGTCATTTTGCAATACAGTTTTATCACCGGTTTTCTCCAGCAAGGAACAAATTACGGAGATAGATCACAAAACTAAACGTAAAACTAAAACTTGTAGAAGGAAGCATAAGAGACCATCTTTATGATTTTGGGTTAATAAAAGATTTCTTAGATAATATACAAAAAGCATGAACAACAAAAGAAAAATTTGATGAATATTAAATAAAAAAATTGCCTTTTACAGTATACCATTAAGAAAATGAAAATCCAAGCCACAGACCAGGACAAAATACACGTAAATCATATATCACATAAAGGACCTGAGTATAAGAAGAATTTTTACAACTCAAGAAGATAAACAACCAAATTAAAAAAAAATTAGCACAAGATTTCAATAGATGCTTCAACAAAGGAGATGTATGTGGGGGGCGGTGAATAAACACATAGGCAGATAGATGCTCAATATCATTGATCAGTAGGAAAGTATAAATTTGTTTATTTATTTTTATTTTTATTTATTTATTTTTTTAAAGATTTTATTTATTTGACAGAGAGAGAGACAGCGAGAGAGGGAACACAAGCAGGGGGAGTGGAAGAGGGAGAAGCAGGCTTCCCGCTGAGCAAGGAGCCCGATGCGGGGCTCGATCCCAGGACCCTGGGATCATGACCTGAGCTGAAGGCAGACGCTTAACGACTGAGCCACCCAGGCGCCCCGGAAAGTGTAAATTTGAACCACAGTGACCACTGCCCACCTACTAGAATGCTGTAATGAAAAAGATGGGTACACCAGGTGGGGTGAGGCTGTGGAGGAACTAGAGGCCTCATAAATTGCTGGTAGGAATATAAAATTGTGCAGTCACTTTGGAAAACAGTTGGTAGTTTCTTAAAAAGTTCAATTTATGCTTTCTCTATGAACCAGCAATTCTACTCCTAGGTATCTGCCTCAAGAGAAATAAAAACATATGGTCCTGCACAGGTTTTCATACAAATATCCAGCCACATTACTCCTGATGGCCAAAAATGAAAGTCTAAATGTCCAACAAGATGTGATATATCCTATCCATACAGTGATACGGAAAAAACTTCTGACACATACCACAAAAAGGATGAACCTCAGCAACATTATGCTAAGTCCAGGAAGCCAAACACAAAATACCACCTATTGTTTGATTCCATTTATATGAAATTTCTAGAAAAGGCAGCACTATAAAGACGGAAAACAGATCGATCCGTGGTTGCCTTGGCCTACAGGTGGAAGAGAATTGCCTGCAGAGGGGCACAAGGGAGCAGTGGAGTGATGCAGGTACTCCAGAACCGGTCATGGTGGTGATGCACAGCTACCAGTTTACTACTATTCACTGAACAGTTCATTTAAAATGGGTGAATATTTTAAAAAGTAGTGAAATCAAAATTTAACAAATTGCAGTGTACAGAAACCCTCTGCCATTTGTTTCATTTAATTCTAAAAGGTAGATGATGTGCCCACTTTCCGGAAGAGGACATTGAGGACCAATGATGGTAAATGATTTTCAGGTCTCAGAGCCAGTAACTGGCAGACCAGGTGGCCACATCCAGGCGTTCTGGCCATAGTACCCCATCTGATAAAATGAGTGAATTTTACGGTATGTAAATTTTACTTCATGAAAACACCTCATGACAGATTTTGAAGAACATATCATGAATATCTTCCCATGCCTGGAACTGTATTTGCCATCATTTCTTAAAATTGGAACACTGAGACATTCATAAAAACAGAATTGGTCGTGACCACCCAGCACTCAGCACTTGGCTTCTGCGACATCACCTGGCCTGTCTTGGTGCTTCTCTGTTTCTTACTGTCTGGATTACGTGGAAGCAAGTCCCAGTCATCATCTTTTCTCCTGGAAACACTTTAGTATCCTTCTTTGTAGGCAGTCAACTACCATCCCATTGCTTGTAGAGTAAGGAGTTAAACCGGTTGTTGGTCGATGGTCATCTGGGGTGATTGCTGTGTATTGCTTGGTAAAGGATACTGCCACAAGACACCCTGCCGGGTAAATCTCTCTGTTGACCGCCATGGCTGTTGTTTGAGGTATCGTACTGAAGAACCCTTTTCATTTTCAGGGCTTTAAAGTGTACTCTGACTTAAAAAAAACCAGAACAAGATTCACAATAAAGGTAGCCCTTAGGTAATTTTGCTTGTCTCAGAACATGTGCACAATGAACTAGCCCAGCTGGTTCACTTTCTTTTGTTTGTAGTTAGTTCCTTGGAAACAAAGACATTATTGGTATTCATGCTCCACATTCCCCCGCCCGCGCCCCCCGCCTTTTTTGCTCACATTTGTGATTGTCTTATAAGCAAAGCTATATGTTTTATACTGAAGGTCTTTAAAAAAGAATACGTGGCAGTATTTTCAAGTTGTTAGTCCTTCAGTTGTCAGGAAATTTGATCAGTCTCCACTCTTAGGTGAGAGGGACCTGGGTGGGAAGGGCATTGCAGTGCCCCCAGCAGACAGGATCCCCAGGGTGCCGCTTTTCCTTTCTTCCCCTCGGCAGAACAGCCTGAGTGGGGGGGCTGGGGGAGGCATCAAGCTGGTGGAGGAGCCTGGCGGGGCGAGGGGGCACATGATCACAGGCCAGGACAGGGTGCGTGGGGTATGGGCACCCAAGGGAGGTGGAGCTGGTGGACCCTTGAGTATTGCAGGAAGGTTACACGTTAGGTGACAGGGCTGGCTCTGTGTAGAGGGTGGAAGCATGAAACGGCATGATCGTTTCAAGAAACCACATATCCATTCTGAGTATGGTATTTTGTCTGACTTCCTCATTTACATGGGGAGAACCTGAGTCTAGGGAGGCTGTGGCTTGTCTCAGGCCACATAGGTAATTGTTGAGTGAACTACCAGATGGTGGTATGTATGTCCCCACAGCCCCCCACCCCTTGCCACGAGCCTCCTTGTTGGCCCCGCTTGGAGCCGGTGGTTTGGCGGTGTAGATTTAGCCTCTGACACTGCTGTCTAGACTCCTTTAACTTAGGCACACATTTATCAGAGCCACTGTGTGGTCTCATTTTCCAGACCTGCGGAGACCGTCGAGAGGTCGTTTTGCAGTATTCGTTTCTTCTAAATCTCTTCCAAGCACTTTTGTGTGCTTTCTTGTTTTGTAATGATTTGAGGGAAAAACCATGGAGGAAAAAGGAAATAGTCAAATTTTTATTTCAACACGAATTACAGATACTATCACCCTCATTTTTTCATCGATTATAACAATTTTTAAGCACCAGCTGATTCTCTTCGGCCTTGTTTGTTGTCCAGTAGTTCCTCATTAAATTAAAATTAAAATTTGAAGTCAACAAAAATGAGGTGGCTATCCAAGAATGATCCATACTTGTCTGTCTGTTCTTTGCCCTTGCATTAACCCCCTCCATTCCTTAACCCTTTTCCCGCCGCTCATGAGCTCTTTCTGGCCACTCCACCCGTTCCCACCTGGGAGTCTGTCATGAGCTCTTAGGCCAAAGCTTGGATCTGTTCCCTTGACATTGTGGGAATGGTGGCCACTTGTAGCCATGCCACCAAGGGAATTAGAGCTTTTGAGGATTCCTTGTGACCGGAAAAAAAATTCTCTTTAACATAACTTTATGATTTTTTGACTTCATCTTCCCCTGACTTTCCAACGAGAACTGGAGATCGTGGTCAGACCAGTGACTGACAGCTGTAGCAGCTACCCGAATAATTTCCTCAAGAGGGGAGGAGTCCAAGAGATGGATGTTTACTGTCTCAAAAAGAGTCATCATCTCAAAGATTTGCTGCATGTAAGGATTAACAGGTCATACTTAATGGCCTACAAAATACTTGATGTGAGTAATGAGTACTGTAGATCTATCCGTAAATGCACCTGGCATAAAGCCTATCATGTGAAATGGCTTACTATTACTAAGTGTAAGTGTACCAACAACATAAGCAGTCATTATTGTTGTAAACTTGACCCTGCTGTGAATCAGCTTCTGGTAGAACATACTCATCCGCTAATTTAAAATGTGAAACGGGTGCCTGGCTGGCTCAGTCTCTAGAGCACTCGACTCTTGGATCTCGGGTTTGTAAATTCAAGCCCCACGTTGGGTGTAGAGGTTACTTAAAAATAAAAATCTTTTTAAAACAATGGAGTATTTTGCCCTGTGTGACTGAAGGTTTATAATATCAGAACCAGCATTTTCCATCTGAAGCGTGTATAGGACTTAACTGTGCAAACCCTGTTACATTCCTTTTTATTATGCAAATTTAAGATCCGGTCTTTAGCAACTGGTAAGTCTTTTTGTCACTTGTGTCTGCTCTTGGCTAGATCAGAATGTAGATGTGATTTTATTTATTTATTTTTTTTAAAGATTTTATTTATTTATTTGAGAGAGAGAGAATGAGAGAGAGCACATGAGATGGGGGAGGGTCAGAGGGAGAAGCAGACTCCCTGCCGAGCGGGGAGCCCAATGCGGGACTCGATCCCGGGACTCCAGGATCATGACCTGAGCCGAAGGCAGTCGCTTAACAAACTGAGCCACCCAGGCACCCTGTAGATGTGATTTTAAACAGATTTCTTGAATAGATAGGTGTTGAAACAATGTGTTTTTTTTGGTTTTTTTTTAGCATTCTTTTTTTATTTTTTTTTAATTCTTATGTTAATCCCCATACATTACATCATTAGTTTTAGATGCAGTGTTCCATGATTCATTGTTTGTGCATAACACCCAGTGCTCCATGCAGAATGTGCCCTCCTCAATACCCACCACCAGGCCAACCCATCCTCCCACCCCCCTCCCCTCTAGAACCCTCAGTTTGTTTTTCAGAGTCCATCGTCTCTCATGGTTTGTCTACCCCTTTTTTTAGCATTCTGATCAAATCAGTACTATGAGGGCAATTTTTTTCCAGGGAATAAAAGGTATAAAGAGAAATGTTAACAGTTGAAAGTAAAATAGTGGTTTAAGTGTATTAGTTATGCTCACGTAGAGTGCTCAGAATGGAAAGAATCAAATAGTTGGGGTGCCTGGATGGCACAGTCCGTTAAGTGTCCTACTCTTGGTTTCAGCTCAGGTCGTGATGTCAGGGTCATGAGATCGAGCCCCGCATTGGGCTCTAAGCTCAGTATGGAGTCTGCTTGAGATCCTCTCTCCCTCTCCCTGCCCCTCCCACTTGTGTGTTCTCTCTCTCTCAGATAAATAAATCTTAAAAGAAAAAAGAATCAGAAATAGTTAACATGGACCAGCTCCATCCCTTCAAAAACCCAGAGGCAGGGTTCTGGGGGCCGGGAAGGCTCCTGCCTACCCAGGTGGGGCCCAGGGCCCCTGTTGAGTGGGGTGTGGGCTGTGGTTCCCTCATGAGCGGACCAGCTTCTCCATGCCTGACTGGACTGAATTCTAAGAGGGCGGTAGGACCGGCTGTATCCTTAGATGTCTTTTTTATTTAAAAGGCTCTCAGTACATTTATTTGTTGGATGCTCGGTATGGGGCGGGGGGGCAGTGCGAGGGAGTGGTGTGTGCAGAGAAGCCTACTTTGCGATTCCTGGAAATAAGATAGAATTATCATGAAACACACAAAGGTGCTTTTGATCTTAATTTCTACTGTCTAAAGGATTATTAATAATGTACCAAAACAGTTTGATATTATCAGTATAGTCCTTAATCTGTGACCGAGAAAAAAGGAAAACAAAAAGAAAAACCATACCCCAACTTTTCCCCTAATTGGCTACAACCTTTATTACTTTGGATATATTCTCTCTGACATAATTTAGTATTTGAATGTAGAATGCACAGCAATCAGTTTATAGGGGAGGAAGGAACTGATTTTTTAGATAAAAAATTCAGTTTATAAGGGAGGAACGAACTGATTTTTTAAATGATACTAAAATTTTAAATACTTGAAACAATCCGTTTTGAATCGCTTGTTTTAAGTGATGTTTTGCTTGCTGCATGTACTCTTAGTTGCTTGTAATACCAATTCAAATATAAATATAAAAGGTGACATCTGTTCTTCAAATTATTATAAAAAACATTGTTAATTTTGTTTCTTGGTTTGGCCGCCTCCTCCCTTTATCTTGAAAGGAAAGCGACTGCTCTTTGTGAGAGCTTGTGTCACAGTTTAGAGTCTCTGAAGACAGTCATTCAACACGGACTCACGGGAGGCCCTGGCCCGGCGATTTCCTTCCCCATCCAGATGCACGGCGCACGCTCAGACACGCTCAGACACGCGCACGCTCAGACATGCTCAGACGCGCGTGCACGCTCAGACACGCTCAGACGCGCGTGCTCAGACATGCGCACGCTCAGACACGCGCACGTTCAGACACGTGCACGCTCAGACACGCGCACGCTCAGACATACTCAGACGTGCATGCACGCTCAGGCACGCGTGCACGCTCAGACACACTCAGACGCGCGTGCTCAGACACGCGCACGCTCAGACATGCTCAGACGCGCACACGCTCAGACACGCTCAGACACGCGCATGTGCTGCGGGCCTTGGGTTCCCGTCTCGGGCATGCAGGGTGTTTTACCAAGCCTGTCCCAAGTTTCAGTGCGAGCCAAATAGCAGAGGGCCAGGGGAAGGGCTGGAGCAGGTTGGTAAGAATTGTTGGCATTATTGAAGAAAAAATATTTTCCTGAATTGCAGAGACAGACAGCAAACGACTCCTGAGCAGGGTCCATTGAGTCTGCTGATAGTAGCCTGGAAGATGGGGTTTGGTTTATTTTTTAATTATTGTATTTGACTTTGATTTGGGTCAGACATTTTAAGAAAGTGATTCTCGTGACTTTTATGTGTGCATACTCATTCTAATTCATTTATTTTCTAGCAATCAAAAACACCAAATAGGGCAAGCTGTATTTTCAGTGTACAATTAGTCTAGTGACAGGGTTGAGACTAGTAGCCTGATCTTTTCATTTAGAATCTCTTGCTTCTGACCTAAGAGAGGTTTGGGTGCCATTGAGCAGTGCTAACAGTATGTGTTAGAGGAATTCAGAGCAGGGCAGAGTTCTTCCTCCTGGAGGTTGTGTGTTTTGTACAAATAACCTAGCAAGCACTAATACGGATGAGAGGGAAACCAGTCTGTTTTGTTCTTAAGAATATCGTCCTTTAAATTGAGGCAGAAGGATTCCTCTGAGTGGAATGAAGGGGAAGGAAAATGCACTGTTCCCCTCTTTTCTCCCTCCTCCTCCTCCCTCCTGCCCTTTTCCTCTTCTGTCCTCCCCTCCTCTTTCTTCCTCCTCCTGTTCCTTCTTCCCTCCTCTTTCTCCCTCCCTCCTCCTCCTCCTCTCTCCCTTTTAAAAATAAATATTAACCTTGTGATGAACTGTAGCGGCTAGCAGAGCAGAGAGCATGCTACCCTAGCAGGCTTGGGCGCTGTGCTCTCCCCATTTGAATAATTCGCTTCTAGAAAACTTAGATGCGTTTCTTTCAAACTGGTCTGTGTTGGGTGTGCTTTTACTATCTGTATATAATGCAATTAAATGTTATCTAAGTGTTTCAGACATGAGTGGGAAAAGAAAATATTGCTGTAAAAGCTAAATTGATTTGGGAAGATTTGATAAAGGCTATCCATTTAAAATAACTGTCAAGTTAAATGTGGAAGAGACCATTGTAAATACAAGCATTCCGCCCTTACATTTCTTCAGGGGGTCTCTATATTCTAGTTCCATTGAAGGCATATTGCTGGTAAGATGGGGAAATCGTCCCATCCCTTTGAGATTCGTACTCCAAGGAAAGACCTCAACCCAGGACTGAAGATGACCGCAAGAGGCAGGGCTCTAGAGTGGACTTGATGTAGTGGGTAAAGTGTCCATATTGAGCAGGAGGAGGAAAGAAACAGAGTACTTGCATCTTTTTTAAGGGCTTTCTGCTTTTACTGACTTGGTTTAAAAATGAACTGACCAGAGACTAGTGATCACATTGAGAAAGAGGGCTTCTGCCCCTGACGGAGACTCTCGTGGGTGGGGAGCACCAGCTGTGCAGTTCGACTGGAGGGTGGTCCGTTTCCCTGTTGAATCACACACGTGGAGAAAACTAGAGGAGGACTGGGGGGACTGGCCATCATGAAGACTGAAAATGACATGTTAGTGTCACTTGTCCTCTAGCCAACAGGGCAGACCAGTAAGCCTCAGGTGTTCATGATCACATGAACTTCCAGGCCTAAGCGAAGAAGGTTCCATTGGTCACCTAGGAAGAATGACTGGAGATTGTGTGGTCCTTTCATGGGCGGGGAAACTGAGGCTGTTTGTCCAAGTCTTAGGGGTGTTTGGCTATGCTAAAAACCAGAAATCAATTTTGTTGTCCCTTTATTTCACCTATTTATTTTTAAGCGGATGGATTAAACTGAGAGGTATGTTTCAGTTTGATCGAGGGCCTCACTGGTTTGTCTGCGTCATCAGCCAGTGCGTGTGTATAGACAAGGGTGTTTTCTCTTTGTCTCTGACCAAGGTGGAAGAGGTACCGTGGGTAATGAGACACATCCTATGTTAGATCATTATGCTTCACTCACTGATTTCAAGTCAGCAGTATGGTGATTTTTTTCCTTTTACATTAAAAAAATTAATATGTTATTTAATTCAATATGATTTTAAAAACTTGACTTGGAGGAAGAAAGTAAAATGATGAGACATTTATTTTTGATGAGAATTAATCTTTTTATATATTTGGTTTTTACCATGTGTAGTTTAAAAAGGAAGGTACAATGCTCAGAATGGATAAATTAATTTACATAATAGCCTAGATTTTCTGCATGTATACATTAAGAAAGATGACTTGGAGTTTGTCTTAATGGTTTTTAATTTGGGAATCCCAGATCTTACTTATAAGTATTTTTAAGCTTAAAAAAAAAATATGCCACAAATTTACCTGGAAAGCATGCATCTTTTTTATATGATGCTAAGTAAGAGAGCACTGAACTGTAATTTTGTCACATTTTCTTTAGGAGCGTTCTTCTGTAGTGGATTTGTTATTAGTGTTTGCTACCACACACTGTTAGTGATTACTGGTGGCAATGACAAATTTGATTGTGATCCAAAGTGTATCATACTTTATTATGTTTTTATATTTTTAGTGAGTGTGCTAGTGATAAAAATTTGACCCCCCTCTCCCCTGCCATCGCTTTTTTCATTTAGACCTGGATTCTTCATATGTGACCTTGAGAACATGATTCAACTTGTCTGAACCTTGATTTTTCATCCATGAAGTGAAGGCTTGGTACTACATGACTCCTAAGGTCTCTCTAGCTCTGAGGCCCAGTGATCCCGTGAGGCGTGTGATCTCACTTGTGTGCCAAATCCTTATTTGCGATTTTACCAGTGACCTTTCTACTACTGCAAAGCATGTAGAAACTGAGCAGCCAAATCACAAGTCTTGTTCCTTCTGCAAAGGCAACTGAGTTTTGAGAATAGAAGCTAGTTGTGAGAACTGGTCATTGATCTATGCTGACTTGATTATTCTTTTAATTTGCACGTCAGTGATAAAGAACTTGTGTTCTGGGGTCAGCTTTGAATCCCATCCCCTCTCACTCAATAGCTGTTTGATTTGGGGCATGTAATTTTCCTTCTCTTCAGTTTTCTCCTCTGTAAACTAGGAGCAGCAATTGAATCTGCTTCTTGGTGTTAATGAGGATTCGGCGAGAGAAGCTGTGCAGAGGTTGGCTTGTAGCCATAGCTTCACAAAGGTTGGCTGTTTGGACTGTGACAGTGACTTTCTCCAGGTCATGGTTGTGGGCAGCCCGCAGCCTTTCCTTCCACAAGTTTGTCAGAGTTCTCTCAGTCTGCCCTGCACACTTGCCCTGTGACCTGGTTTGACTGTGGAAATACTGCAGATGCTGTTCTCCAGAGTTTACGAATGGTCATGGCACCCCTAGACTTGGTTTGTCCAGTGCCCTCCATAGATTCACACTTGTCTAATCGTTGTTGTTAGTTTTGCCTGCCCACTTATTTATATGATTATTTGAAAAGAAGTGATATTTCAAACAATAAGATGATATTCATTTTCTTTCTTATATTTGCTGCACCTCTTTTGGACTGCTGGCGTTGGTGTCTCATACCCCGACCATTGAGAGAGAACTGAGTGGTCACTGGAGTATTGATGGTCTCTCAGAAATAACCTGTGGTCCAGGTTGTCATGTTGTCAACACTGAGGTACCTTGATCGTGAATGGGCTTTTCTTCCAATGCATTGAGTAAACTTCGATGAGGTGGGTTTCAGCCATACCTCTTGGATTTTAAAGACCGTGTCTGTCATATGGCAGAGTGGTAATTTTGTAATTCCATTTGGCATGTGCTAGTACAGGAGCAGTATAAAGACATGTTTATTTTTATTTATTTATTTACTTATTTATAAAAGATTTTTATTTATTTATTTGACAGAGAGACAGCGAGAGAGGGAACACAAGCAGGGGGAGTAGGAGAGGGAGAAGCAGGCTTCCCGCTGAGCAGGGAGCCCGATGCGGGGCTCGATCCCAGGACCCTGACTGAGATCATGGCCCGAGCCGAAGGCAGACGCCCAACGACTGAGCCACCCCGGCACCCCTATTGTTTTTTAAGATTTTATTTTTTAAGTAATCTCCACACCCAGTGTGAGGCTCAAACTCCACCCCAAGTTCGAGAATTGTATGCTCTACGAACAGAGCCAACCAGGCACCCCCAGCATGTTTATCTTTTAACATGATTCAGTGATTTGGGGAAAAGTACCTGAACGTGCTCCTCTATTCTTATCATGGGCCCATTTGTCTTGCTTAGGCAAATTCTTACAGTCACCTCGTGTGGTAGGTAGCCTGCCCCAGGTCCCATGGCTGGAGAGGGTAAGTAGCATTCCAGTCAAGCATGGTGACCCGGAGCCAGGCTCTTCCCTGTTGGGCCACCTCCCTTGAGACGGCAGAAGCCATCAGAAATCGCCTGTGGATGTGGAGGACTATTGCGGCCACCCAGCTTCATGGAGCCAGTGGGGTGAACTGCCCTGGATGTGTGGCTGGAGAACCAGATCGTGCATCGTTTTCCCAGCATTGTGCACCAGGGTGTTAAATGGGATGGATTTATAGGGTCTTGATGGTGCATCTGTTTTGAAGTATTTTACATACTTCATTCCTCCTACTTTTTTTGACTTACGGGTATTCATTATTAAGATTCCCAGGAATTAAAAAGCACCAAAACCAAAACAGAACCCCAGATGCCCACCACCAGAGGATATGTGATGGTTAAACCCTGGCCATTCAGTGTCTGCTCTTTCAGGTACCCTAACTCTGTCTTGTCACATGACTGCCAGAAGAGTTCACAGAAAGAAAAGGTGATCTCTCATATGTAATTGCTTTGGGTCCCTTTCTTACCATGAGTCATGACTCTCCCCATGGCCTTTCTCTCTCCTTCTCAGGAGGGGTGAGAGTGTTCTGTTTGCATGTCCACACATCATCACTGTCACCCCCCCCCCCCAGCACACACAGGCAGCCCCTGCTGTACAGTGTGCAGAGGTAGGGAATTAGGGTGCCAGTGCCTTGCTTCCTCCAGCCCCCCTGACCTCAACTGCAGTGTGCTCAGTCACAGATGTGCTCAATTGTTCAAATTTGATTTCTGATTTATGGGAAAATTGCCTTTTCTCAAAGAGGACAAGGGCACACTTGACCGCATTCATTAGAAAATGGTAGAGGTAAACCACGTGCAGCCATTTCAAATATGGGTAACATTTCAGAAGTTCTGGGGCCCGTGGTGGCCACAGCACTCGTAGGGCCAGCAGGGCGCGTCCAGTGTCACCACAGTTCCCTTTTTTACCGAGAATCCTAGTGTGAAGGGCAATCTGAAAATAGCTTCTTTTTCTGTGTTATAATGCTAATAATGTGAGATAGTCTCAGGTTTGGAAAAATATTAAATGAATGAATGATATTTATGAGTTTGAAATCAAACATTCCTAAAACATTCAGTGACTTTTAGGAACAAGACTCTGCATTTCTTAAACAAAGGTGTTTTTAATCAGTTGATTTTTAATGTAACTATCATCTGTGTCTCTTGGTGAGGAAAGAAGATTCTCCTTTACCTTCTCCAAACAGGTTAGATTTTTGTTTTTTTAAGATTTTGTTTATTTATTTATCTGAGAGAGAGAGAGCACAAGCAGGCAGTGGGAGAGGGAGAAGCCGGCTCCCTGCTGAGCGAGGAGCCCAACGTGGGACTCGATCCCAGGAACCTGGGATCATGACCTGAGCCGAAGGCAGCCGCTCAACCGACTGAGCCACCCAGGCGCCCCCAGGTTGGATTTTTAAATGTAACTTTGAAAACTAAATGAGACTCATCCATGGGGACATGTTTTCAGTTCATTACACTCAATCACCAGCTTCAGTAAGAAATGACATGGAACATAAGCATGCTGTTTTAATAAAGAGTACTTGGTATCTTCTTCCTTAATAGATTATGTAAGAAAAGATGTGCAGGACCCGCTCGTCGTGGTCCATGTGCAGAGCGCTGGTATGGACCCATGCTCTCAGCCTCCTGCTGTGTGATCTCTGGGGAGTGCTTGCTGCCCCTGTGCCACCATGGTGGGTTGTTGGGATGATTCAGTGAAGTTGTCATGTAAAGAGCTTAGGATGGTGCCTGGTACAGAGTAAGTGTCTAATTATTGTGAAAGTAATTTTCATTATTTTATTATAAAACCACAGTGACAAACATAAGGCGGCTGATATTAAGACCCCAAAAGAAATGTTGTTCCAATGCTGTGGCATCATTTAATTTAAGAAAAAAAAAAAGAAATAACCTCCTCAGTAATCGGTACCCAAGGACCTGAGCTGACTGACTCTGAGAGTCAGGTGTACCACGGAAGTGATACCCAAATACAGAAACTGAACAGAGCAGTTTGTAGGGAAAATAACATTTCTGTCCCATTGGACAGAGCAGGGGAGGAGTGTGCTCTGGGCGGGGCTCTGCCCCAGCTGCTCCCCGTGGCTGCCGTGGGCCTGGCCTGGTCCCGCCAGCACACTGGCCCCAGTAGTCCTCACAGCAGTCCGCGTCGAGGGCACATCAGGACTGCGCAGCTGCTAGAGCCAGGGCTCCACCCGGAGCCCCCGGCAGAGCCGCTGTCCTTCCCTGGGCCCCACACCAGGCGTTGTGTGTCAAACGGAACCGTGGCCGCTGGTGAAACGTGGGAAATTGTCATTTCAAAAGCTGATGAACTTTCCAAGATGAGTAGAATCCTATAAAAGGGACTGGAACTACTGAAGTGGGGTCCACGCGCCAGCAGCGCGGTGCAGTGGTCTGTGTCGGACGCCGAAAGCCCGTCGCTGTGGTCGGTCAGTTGGTAGCTGCTTCCCCATGGAGGCTGTTGCTTTGCTCTTGCTTGTTGAGTTTGCAAGGGTTAAGACGAGTGCCTCAGTTTCTGCTGCTGCTGAAGAGAGACTTGGTCCAAGGTGACAGCAGGTGGCCCAGAATTTGCAGAAATAGGTCATGGCCAATGTGCTGGCCTGACATTGGTGAATGTTTGTTACATGGAAAAGTACTTCTAGGATTTTAGCAGAGCCTGTGGCTAATGAGAACAAAGTTTAGGGCCAGTGGCTTTGGGTATATATGTGGGCTGGAGAGAGATAAAGGGTACTTTATTTTTTTATGAAGTTTGCTTTGATCCTTATCCCCTTCCCCCACGGAGTGGGGAAGCTCCTTCTAGAGCCCTGCCTTAGCCTCTGTGAGCAGTTGCTTTGTTATTCTGAGTGCTCAGCCCTGGGTCTTAGGTCCTCCTCTTCAGGGCCAGGGAGAGATTGCTTCTTTCCGCCACATCCCCAGCTGTCCTACCAGCCCCCCTGGGAATGCTGTTCCCTCAAGTTTGGATGCTTCTGACAGAGCTTGTGGCTGTTTCAGGCTATAGGAGACAGACCCTCCAGTTTGAGGATTCTCTCTCAGCAGGTCCCTCACCATCCTTGGGTTGTCCTCCCCCACAGGGTACCCTGGTGTGGATGTGGGCCTGCGGTGATGGATCACATGCATCAGCATCACCCGGAGCCCCGCTGGATGACGCACCAGAATCTGGGATAGGGCTCAGGACTCTGCATTATGCTGGGATCTCTACGTGAGAACTAAACTAATGTTGAAGAACCATTTCTGGAGGAAATAAAATAGATTGGTATTTTTCAAGCAGTAGGTTGTTACCAACATTTCTAAAAAAAATAAGAGTAGACTAAAATAAAATAGCATAGGAAATATCAGAGTTAATTGCACACACCAAGGGTTATTTGGTGAGACTGAAAAATCCGTGTGTCTGACATGTGTTCCGGTTTGGTTACATCGTAGAATGTATTTCTTATAGAATGTATTTCTTTTTTTTTTTTTTTTAAAGATTTTATTTATTTATTTGAGACAGAGAGAATGAGAGAGAGAGAGCACATGAGAGGGGGGAGGGTCAGAGGCAGAAGCAGGCTCCCTGCCGAGCAGGGAGCCCGATGTGGGACTCGATCCCGGGACTCCAGGATCATGACCTGAGCCGAAGGCAGTCGCTTAACCAGCTGAGCCACCCAGGCGCCCAAAATGTATTTCTTACCATGGGTCAAGGTCAGTGAAGTTTGAAAGATGTTTTCTCTGAGTTCCAACTCCTCACAGCGCCCTCCTGCATTGTTTGCAACCCTTAGCCCACGCCACAGCCAGGAAATTATTTTGTGAGGAACATCAAAAATGAAAGATGTGGGGAAGACACTTTTAATCCATCCTTGGCAGTGGGTCTCAAATTTCAGTGCACATTTGAATATCCCAGGAAAATGAGTAAAATGCAGCCCCACTCCATCTGTCTCAGAATCCACGAGGATCCTGCATTTTAAGTAAGCGTCCCATATGATTCCGAGGCGGGTGTTTGTGGGACCACCGTTTAGGAAATACGGATGGGCCTGTGCAGGCACTTTACGTGTTATATTTTAAACCTTGTGACAAGTCTGTGAGGTGACACCCCCTCCTCCCAATTTTACAGATAAGGACATTGCAGCCCACATTGATTTGATTTGGTGACTTACATGGTGTCCCAGAGATGCTAAGGCCCAGGGCAGCCCTCCCTCCTCGGAGGGAATCGGGGCATGAGATGTGAAGGATAAACACTCCTGATTGGGGGATTGCCCTTGTGGGAAGAAAATAAGATTGTATAAAAAATGACAGTTTTAGAGAGAAGACTGGGCACGAAGCATTCTGCCTCGGAAGCGGATACAGTCTGTCACTGCTGCCTCTCGGGCCCTCCGAGCATGGAGCCGGACGTAGGAGGATATAGGAGAAGCTCGTTTGCAGGTGGGTGGGCCGATCCCACAGGGTGCTGGAAGTCCCTGCATGAGACCTCCCGCCCAGCCCTGCCTCCGGCTTTAGGGTCTTAGGTGATGGCTTCAGCTGCTGGGCTCTCGGTGCTTCCTTTGTGAAACCAGCCTCTCTGCCTGAGAGCGCTTCTAGATCGCAAATCCTGTGATTTTACCTTTTGAAAAGGTAGTATTTCCTGTCTCCTACCCTGCCAGAGATACTGAATGGCTAAACAGAATGTAAGGAAGTGTTCTGAGCCCCACGTACTGGGGCGCGGCCGCCCAGTTCAGGCTGACACACTCCCCAGTCCGCCCCAGTCCCAGGCCACACACTCTGAGAGCTGCGCCACCCCCCCCCCAACCCCAGAACAGCACTGCTTTACAGTGGGAGGCGTTCCTTGGTCTCCTGTCCATCAGGCTGACTCTGGAACAGGGTGCGGGCACAGCTGGGTGAGACCCCCCCCCAGGACTGCACAGCCGCAGCTTAATCTCATTATGTTTTAAAGAAAGGGAGGATGATTATCTTTCAAGACGAGGCAACTGCTTCTGTTAGGGTGTAAGTGGGAAGTTCTGTCCAGTGGGATTTGTGAGAACCAGAGGAAATAGTCACGTTTCCGGGAAGCTGGGCTAGCACTCTGTAGCTGTGCATTTTGTGGCCCTAAAAAGGCACTTTATTTTTAACTTGAAGGTATCGTTTCCCTCCCTGCCTCTGGCATATGGACTTCCTTCTCTTTTTAAATGTGTGACATTTTATGCTCAAAATCTCATCTAATTTTAGTCTTAATCTAAGTTGGATTATACAGATACAAATCCTCTCAAAATACAATTTTACAATCATTCCCAAACCCTTGACTTGGATCTGCAAGTGATTACATTTGCTGTCTTTTCTGCGTGATATCCTGGAGACTACAGAGAGGCAGAACCCACATTTGGCCTGAAAATAGTATCTACAGAGGTAAATGTTTTTCAGGCATAAGTTGCAGTCATATTTTTTTGATTTCCCACTAAATCACATTTTTACTTTGAAAATTTACATGTTTAATTTTGTTTTGTGTTAATATGTTTTTCCATTTCTTGATTTTTTATGCAAGAAACAATAATTATTATATATTTTCAGAAAGTATGTGAGGCCAATATCCTATATCATCTTCAGGTTAACCTTATCTGTGTTGCTTGTTTTAAGTAGAAATTCCAGCATTTGTCTTTTTTAATAGAACTTAAAATGGGGCAGGGCTGATGAGTTATAAGCTATTCTAGAACTCACGTTGCTCCAGGAGTAACAGGAGATTTAGCTAAGTTAACCTACGGTCTTTTGGTGAAGACAGAATAAAGTGAAGGATATGCTGAAAGTTACAGTGAAGATAATGTCTATAATAGCACCATCTTAAACACTTGTTTTTATACTGTTTTTAAAGGAGAGAGAGTAACTTGGAAGGATGGCTAGCTGCTTGCTTTTATGGATGAGCTACAAGTTGCTAGCAGGCAATAGCAAACAAATGAGTGAGATTTATAGAAAAAGCAGAGTGGAAGGAGTCCACAAGTAAGATATATTTCAATGGACAAAAACAAGTGCCTTTGAGTTATTTTCTGAGGGCTTGACCCTAATGCATCCAGACATGGAGGTAGAAATTATAAATATGGAAGAATAATAAATACCCAGGAAATAGGACTTGCCACCAATTTTTAAATGAAAGAGAAAATAGAATACCAGAATGTTAAACACATATATAGGTTAAGATCTGTAACATTATGCTAAGTACATAAATGTGTATTTTTGATACCATGTATGAAAATTAAAGTCTGTGAATTAAAAATTAAAAATTGGCCTTTGAATGTTTAAACTCTTTGAGCCTCTGTTCTCATTTCTAAGAATGAAGGGCTTGTGCTCTATCATCGTATCCAACATAGAAGACCTGAGTGGTTTTTGTTACTTTTAAAAGCCACAGGCTACCGAAAGCATGGAGTGTTTCCTTAAGTTTTGCTTGAATTACAGAGAATCAATGTGGAGTTGTGGGCTCATCAAAAACATTAATTAGCTATTTTGTGGATGGGGGTGAGGTGGGTGGGGCAGACAGGAGGGAGGAGATTGGGCGCACTTCTTTGAGAAAAGAAGAAAAAGCAGGTAGAATGAAATCTGCAGAACCCAAAACGAAGTTAGGCGCCTGGATTTCTGTTCCTGTGTTAACAGGTCCCCACAAACTTAGCACTCCAGGCACTCTGAATAGGCCCCGGTGTCTGGCCACAGCACAGCTGGCTTCTCTGCTCAGTGTCTCACGGGCTGAGCTCAGGGCTGGGGTGCCATCGCCCCTGAAGCTCTGCCATGTGCACGCCCCAGGTTCCTCGCGGGTTGTTGGCCGACGAGGGTCGCTCTCAGGTCCCTGCCCCGTGGCCTGCTGCACCCAGTGGCAGTGTGCTCTGTTGAGGCCAGCAGGACAACCTCTCGGACCCTTTGCCTTCATGGATGGAAGGGCCTCTCCTGATTGGCTAGCTGAGAGCCAGCTCTTTTGTAGACAACTCGCAGGGCTCCTGTCCTTTGGTGCAGAGCGGCTCGCATGACACTCGGGAGGGGATTCTGTGAGGGCCACATGCCAGGTGCGGTCTTAGGGCATCCTCAAGTTGTGCCTACCACAGTGCTTAATAAAATAGTGGCCGGACTAATGGGTGGAAGGAAGGAAGGAAACAAAGAAGAGGTTACGTAGGGAAAAGTCAACTTTGAATTCCTGCACGGCTGGGCCAGTGCTCATGCCCCCTCATCAGGGCACAGTGTGTGTGTGACTGAATGGGAGGGGAGCCATCAGAGGGAGGGTGAGGCAGTCCAGGGGCGACTCTGGAGGCCTGCAAGAGTGGATTGAGCCCTGGGCTTCAGGCAGAGGTGCAGACTGAGAGGACCCCTCCTGGAGTGGGACTTCCCTCCTTCAGTGGAACCAGCATGGAAAGTTCCAAAGTGCCAGTCCCTGTAGCCTCTCAGGTTATTTGATGACAGCAAGGATGTTCTCGGATTGGTCCTTTCTCCTGTAAAAGCCCAGCCTTTCCAGCATGCTAATACAGGCTGTTTTTTTAAGTAGGTTTCATACTCAGTGTAGAGCCCGACGCAGGGCCTGAACTCACAACCCCGAGATCAAGAAGTGAGCTGAGATCAAGAGTCGGACGCTCAACCGACTGAGCCGCCCAGGCGCCCCTACAGTTATGTTTTAAGAAGACCTTGTGGAGTCTGAGAATGAGGCCAGTGTCAGGTGCATGCAGCTTTCTGGTCATAGGAAGATTCACCTGCATGCCTTGGGGTGAGCAGAATTTTACTGACGGAACCTCAGTTTTAGTAAACCAGGAATCTGCACATAGTTATTTTTGAGGCTGAGCATATCCGGATGGAAAGGTCTACGGAAGTAGGTTTCTTTTTTACAATAGTGTTTTATTCTGGATTATGTATTTATAAGAGGCTATGTCTATTAACATGTGGAATTTCTAGCAATCAGGAACATTATAGTTCCATGTTGTCCATGAAGCTTGGCAAAATGTCTTTGTCTTCATTTAAACAACCTGTTCAGTCAGTTGCTTGGGTAATCTAGTATTTTGAAAGGCCTTCACTCGCAGTAGAGGCTCTGCGGGGAGTGAGTGTTTCCAGATCTTCCCCAGGAGCAGCCGAGTGAGCAGGTGGCTGGAAGTCAGGAGGATGGGGGAGACTGTGGTTCTTTAAGCTCCTCCCCGGCATTCCCTTAGCCTAGTGCTTAAGGATGGAAGTCAGGAGGGGCAGGAGCAAGGCTAAGTGTCCTCAGAATGGGGGACTTGCAGGAAACCCACAGCTCTGTGATGTCAGGAGTTGAGGCACAGGAGGGTGCTTTGGGGAAAACAGGCGGAAATAAATACAGTATCGTTTTAAGCTCTCAGCTTGCGGCCAGGTTTGTTTTTTTCACAGCCCTCAGTCCTTGAGGAATTTCAGGCATTTTGGTCATCCCCCTTTAGGGCCTTCAGGAAGTATGTTGCTGTCAGCAGCTCAGACTGTGTCATAAAAGTCAAGGGAGCTGACAGAGATGGCCACTTGGAGAGTTAAAGTGAGGATGTTTTCTCTAAATGATAGCACAAGGAGAAAGCCAAGAAACAGCACACCTTTGACCTTTGTGATAAAGGACAGGGGCGTCCATCCTTGTGTGCCGTGTGAAACTAAATCCTCAAGTATTAGGTCGTCGGTTACAGAGCGGGCTTCCTCGTGTGTGGTGTCCGAGTGGAGGACTTATTTTACTAAGCGGCGTGCTAGGGCTCAGTCCGCCGGGGGAGCACTTTGTCAGTGCCCACTGTGTCCTCAGGACTGTGTCCCTCCAAGCACCGTAGGAAATGGCAGATGGAAGGTGGCAGCCTCTAAGGAATTGGGTTGGGAAGGCTGACCTGTGTGTAAGGGATACCGAGAGCTCCATGTAGTTTTCCACTAAGTACACGTCAACAAATGATGCTGCACCGAATATGATGAAGCCATATTGGGAGGGCTTGTTTTAAGTCCTATGATGAAGATTCCAACACTTAACTTGTTTACTTCTGGTATGAAATTTAGAGATACACCTTTAGCTTTGTTCTTCAGTCTCGGTTGAGAGGTTATGGTATAAGAGGAAAGTTCGTTTTCTGTGTACTGGGAAAGTCCCTTATGAATAAAGTTAGAATCCAGTTTTGCTAATGTCATGTTTGTTATATTTGAAACTCAAAATGAGTACAGCTCATCATTGATATTTAGCAAAGTAATCTATAATAGAGGCCTTGAAGGGGTGATATCGGAGCTCTCCCTGAGTTCAGAGGGAAGGTGTCAGGGCTGGTGCGTGGGGCCAGTGAGAGAGTTGGCCCTTTCAGGGTTTCTGTGGCCAGTTTTGGAATGGACGAAACCCCGCCCTCCCCGTCCACCGCCAATAGAGGACAAAGGAAAAACAGATTTGCTTTCATTACTTCCTGTTAGGTTTGGGGAAAAATCATGTTTCTGTCTTTTAATGCGGTTTTCTGCACCCTGAGCTTGAATTCTGAGCTGTTTCATATGGGCAAGTCAGGGACAGAAATCCCTTCTTGAAAGCTGTTACGAGGAGAGCACTGCCCACAATTTGAGTCTTTATTTCCTGCTCGGTCTTCCTGCGGTCCACGCGGCACAGGTGAGCCGAAGCTGTTTTTGAAGTGGACACGTGATCTGCTGCTGTGAACGTGGGAGCCTGTGATTGACAGCGTGTCAGGAGTATCAGTGTGAGTCTGGAAACCAGACACATGGCCCAGGAACGTCAGCGAGTACACCGTGTAACTCCAGCAGCGTAGACAGCCGGCCTCAAATGCTGGTGGAGACGGAGAAGGACCTCCGGTAGCCCATCTCGTTTCTTGCAGTCCTGTGAGCTTTCAAGAGGTTGCATGGGGATTTTAAGTACAGGTAGTCTGTGTGGGCACAAGTCACATCATTTTGAATAAGCTTTAGAATGAAATTTATATCGACTTTATCACCACTGTTTGACTTTAGAGGGAATTTACTTGATAAGAAAAGTTTTATTAAGGTTGTTTGAACATATCAAATTATAATAGATGGTTCAAATCATTCTGATTGTAGGCTGTGACCAACCAAAATCTGGACAGGAAATTTTAGATATACGTTCATAAAATGAAAGCATAAAATTCAAACGTATTGAAGGGAGTTGAGAGCATCCTGTTTTATCTCAGACACCCTCTATAATATTGAAATTTATAATATCAATTATGATATATAGATGTTTATATATTTCAAATAGATGTAAGATAAACATAAAACATCAAGGTATGTTTGATCTTAAACACGAATTGGCACTTTTTAAAAAATGAATGGCCAGATAGTATTTCAGGCTTTGTGGGCCCACACGGTGGGTCTTTGATGAGGCTGCTCAGCTCTGCAGTCCGAACATGGAAGCAGTGTTGGTCGAGAATGGGCTTGGCTGCATTCCAGTGAGACTTTATTTGCAGACGGTGGCAGAGGGCTGGACTTGGCCTGCAGGCCCTTGTTGGTCAGGCCCTTCCTGCAGTATTGTTTGAAGGCTTGGGATGGAGAGGAGTTCTCTCTTCTCTACTTTTGAATAAAGTGAAACTATGAAATATTAGCAGACAGTCTCTAGAACCTGTTCCAGGAGTTTAATTTAGGTTTTGGGGGTGATGTAATTTTGACCACCTTTCAACGATCCAAATAATCAGGGCCCTTTTGATCTTTCCCTGTACATTTAGGAAGATAGCATTCAAAGCTGGATTCAGGTGGCTCTTAGCTCCATCAGCCACAGCTCCTCTGCTGATAGTGTTGTGTAATGCTCTGTATTATCCTAAAATGCAGTTAGCACCTAATTAAATCAAAACAATACTTTAACAAAGAAGAAATGAGAGAAACCTAATTTACAGACATTTGTGTGAGTATGTAATGCTGAAGTATGACTGTGTACTAGCAAATGGTACTGGAAGTGCTGATCTGCTTCGAGGATGTACATCTGTAAATCACCTGGCAGCTTCCTTCATTGACAGTCTTGCTGTGGAAAAGAAAGGTCAGCAGAACACCTATGAACTCTTTTCTAAGCGCAGAGAGGTGCTCGTGAACTTGTGGACTTGCGGCCAGTCCTGGGATCACACTTGGGTAGGAGCACTCTGGGAGAGGTAGCGCCCCTGCGTAGCGTCTCCACAGACGGGTTGTCCATGGAGGCCAACTTCTAGCAGTGTGTTTTGTTGCTGACTCAGATGCCATGAGCCACATTGCTGCTGGTGACGGGATTTTCTGAAGTGAACAGTTCTTGGGACATTTCCAAGCCAAAGTAGAGATTTCCTCCATTTACAAGATAGTTTCTCTCCTGAAAAATGTAGTGTATAAAAACTGTGCCAAAAATTTGTTTCTGTTTATGCATAAAATGGAGTTCGGTTTAAGCTCAGGATTTTGAATTCTTCGGATATCTGGCAAGACATTGGAAAGTCAGGATGTCAAAGTCAAAGATGTTTAATGAAGTGTGTGTGTGCTGGGGGGTGTCACATGTGAGGTCTGTCCGGCATTCCTGGCCCTCATCCTCCCGAGGCCAGTCATGTTCCCCCCCAATCATTGTGACAATTACAAATGCCCGCAGAGATTTCCGAATATAAAATAGAACAAAGGAGTATCAGGTGAGGATCCATGGAGGGTGTTTTTTTTTTTTTTTTTAAAGATTTTATTTATTTATTCATGAGAGACAGAGAGAGAGAGAGAGAGAGAGAGAGAGAGGCAGAGGGAGAAGCAGGCTCCCAAGGAGCAGGGAGCCCGATGCGGGACTCGATCCCAGGACCCTGAGATCATGACCTGAGCCGAAGGCAGACGCTTAACCATCTGAGCCACCCCGGCGCCCTCCATGGAGGGTGTTAAGCACACGGTCAGATGTGTAGATCGACCCTCGTCTGTGCTCTGATCGTGCAGACAGACTGCGGGGCGTGATCGGAGTAGCTCACTGTCCACCCAGGCTTTCTCAGAACTCCTGAGTGCTTTTTCTGGAATCGCTTCTCTCTTTATTTCTTATATTCTCCTTTTCTATCTTTTCCTTATGTCCCCCCCTCCCCCCCCCCCAGCATTTCACTTGGTCATTTCTCTGGGTATGATTCTCTATGGTAAAGTTTCTTATCTTGATGATCCACCAAACTGCTGAGTCCTAATCATTTGTAATGTGTGGTGAGAATCATCTATTACCATAATAATTAAAGCACTGAAATTTGCAATATACGTTTTCCAATATCACTTGGCTGGTTTTTGTTTTTGTGTTTTCCCGGAGCTGGAGAGAAAGTGGTAAAGTTAAGGCTCACTCATAATTCTACAAATGGATTACATCAGTACCTTTCACAAGAGGTTGCTTGAGGATTAAATTTGCAAGACAGTACTTTCAAATTACTTGCATTGCAATGCCCACCAAATGTGTTTAGTGGTCGCTATTACAAAGAAGGGAAAAACAAAGAATAGTTTGTCATGTTTACTGTTGTTTGGAATTTTAACAGTCCAAAGGTGCAGAAATATCCTTTGCTTCAGTAGTGTTCTCTCTCTCTCTCTCTCTCTCTCTCTCTCGTGATCCAATTACATTTGGATCGAACATGCTGAATGGACCCATTTTTCAGTAATGGCCCCCTGTCCTTTCCATCCCATCTCTGGGGTGGGGGGAACCCTTGAATGACCTGTGGGTGCCAGAAAGCGGATATTGGAAGGAGCGCTGTTATTAGTGTTATGTCCGAACCAAGAAAGAATTAAGGTTATATTTTATGAACAAACTTTGGCTATTTTCAGTTGACTTTTATAAATTTCACAGTTGAGCAGTAATGAGTCATAATCACTATTTAATTTTCTCAAGCCGGAGAGTAGATGCATTTTGTTCTTAAACCCTCCAGGTTATAAGTGAAGGGGAGAAAACTTTCCCTTGGGGTTAAGTTGAAAGTCTGTTAACGCCTGTGTCTGGGCCTGCCTTGCTCTCCTAAGCGGGCCTCTTTCTAGGTGCCTCTCTTTCCTGACCTCTCTGCAGGGAGAGAGAGCTATTTACCAGCTTCATTCTCTGCTCTTATGAGTTTAATTTAATAATGTGATTAGAACATAAAGTATGCAAGAACAAAATGTGTTTTTATGATCATTTATTTAAAACTTGTATTATGCAAAGTTATAGAAAGTTATATATTGTAGAGTCATAATAGAATCCTTTCTGATCTTGGGGACTTGAACTCCTTTGGACAGGCATAAAACAGTGACTGATTTTTTTTTTTTTTTAAGATTTTATTTATTTATTTGGCAGAGAGAGACACAGCAGGAGAGGGAACACAAGCGGGGGGAGTGGGAGAGGGAGAAGCAGGCTTCCCGCTGAGCAGGATGCAGGGCTTGATCCAGGACCCTAGGATCATGACCTGAGCTGAAGGCAGGTGCTTAAGGACTGAGCCACCCAGGCACCCCTGATTTTTTTTTTTTTTAAGAGACGGGGAGGGAGAGAGAGTGAGAGAGACAGAGCGAGATTCCCAAGCAGGCTCCATGCCCCTAGCGTGGAGCACCATCTCAAATCCCTGAGATCGTGACCTGAGCCTAAATCAACAGTCAGACACTTTACCAACTGAGCCACCCAGGCACCTCCGAATTTTTTTTTTTATAACAGTAGTCCCCCAATCTGTGAGGAATACGATCCAGGACCTTTGGTCTCTGAAACCACGGATAGGACTGAACTCTATATATATTATATTTTTTCCTGTACATACATACCTATGATAAATTTTAATTTATAAATCAGGCACAGTAAAAGATTAATAATAGAGTAGAACAATTGTAACAATACACTGTAACATAAGTTCTGTGAATGTGGTCTCTCTCAAAATACCTCACTGTGCTGTACCCAGTTTTCTTGCCGTGAGATGGCGTAATGCCTGCACGATGAGGTGACGTGAGGTGGGTGACGCAGGTGCTGGGATGTAGTCTTGGCTACTTGTTGACCTGGCAGCGTGCAGAAGAGGGTCATCAGGCTCCCGACGGGGGGTGACTTTGGGTAACTGACACCGCGGATAAGGGGGGCCTACTGTATTTTCTCACGCTGTCATAGGTCATTGAAGGAGTCAGGGGGAAGCAAATACTTGTTGAGAATCTAAATGTCCAAGTTCACTCAGGTAAAGATTCTGGTCTTGTGGGTGTTCCAGTCTAGTTGAGTACATAAGGGCTTAATTATAACAGCAGTGGCAACAGCTACCAGTTCCTGTGATAAGCACTACATGAGTTATCTCATCCAATCCTTCTGACAGTCCTGCTGAGGTGGATCTCGTTATTCACATTTGGTAGTGCTGGAGGCTAAAGATGACAGATGCTAAGTGGTTGTCAGGGTCACATGGCTGGTAGGGGCAGAGTGTGTACCTGCCACTGTTGTTCTCCACTGCATGTTTTTACCATACTGGGCTGCTCTCAGTTCCTTGAATGAGACATGCCCACTTGTTTCTGGCTTCAGTGAACATGTTCTTCTTCACCCCTACCCCCATACCCCATACAGAGAGGCATTTCCTGCTCCCCTGCACCACCTTTGTACCCCCCCACCTTCTGCAGTATGTCCCCTTAACTTCCTGTAACCCCAGCTTCACACTCAATTGCATTTATGGTTTTAGTTTTATGGACTCTTGCAATATACTTAGCTCCACGAACAGGTCCTTTCTTAGCTCCCTGAAGGCAGGAGGAACTGTCCATCATCATTGCCTAGCATGGCATGTGACATGGTGGATACACAAGAAATACGCCCCCACAAGAAATATTTACTAAATGGATGTACAAACTTTTGTTCACTATGTACCACACAGGGTAGAAAGTGAGAGGTGCTCTGAGAGACTATGCATCTTTTGAGCTGTGGACAACACACTTTTAAAAAACAGCATCCTAAATCAGTTACAAAAAATTGAGTATAGGGGCGCCTGGGTGGCTTAGTCGGTTAACCGTCTGCCTTCGGCTCAGGTCATGATCCTGGGGTCCTGGGACTGAGCCCCCTGCTCAGCGGGGAGCCTGCTTCTCCTTCTTCCTCTGCTGCTGTTCCCCCTGCCCTCTCATTCTCTGTTAAATGAATAAATAAAATCTTTTAAAAAATTGAGTATATGTTTTCAACATGTGTGTTTACTTAATGCTGTGTATTACAAAAAGTCATAAAATTGGAACTTTAAAAAGGATGAAAAAGTTTTAAAAACATGGAGTTTCTAGTATTTTTTTTCTATATGTCAAAGGATCACCTGGTGCAGGGGACCTACCCCACTTACACCCGGGAGTACTGGGGGTGCTTCCTGGTGGCGGAAAGCCATTGAATAAGCCTCAGCACCTGGTGGAATTGGCTGGTGGGCTGATCAAAGTGTGGTCTCGAGTGGGGAGTGCTGGGCTCAGCAGGGGAATGGCAAGCAGTTGAGCATGAAGTGTTATGCTCCAGGACTGTGGGAGAGCGTGGAAAATAAAATTCATCCAAAAGGCCGGGGCTAGGCTAGAACTGTGGTCTGATGGCGTTCAGCGTGTAAGACGTCACCAATGTGTAAGACGTCACCATTATTGAGTTCTTGAGGAAGCAGGTAACTGACCCCTCTCAACATCTAGTAAATAGTTTTCCTTCCCTTTCTTATCTCTTGAGTATAGTAGACATAATGTTCCATTGATTCTATCCCTTCTTAAGCTCCGGGTTAAATTTTCCCTCCTCTGTACCACATCCACCTAAAGATTTACTCCCTGTTATTATCATTGAAAACGTTGGTGAGGTTCCTGTGTGAAGAATGTACAGACAGCATGATGCCATGGACTACTTGAAGGCCATAGAGAAATACTGGTAGTTTCAGAGGTGGGATGAATGTCAGAGGATAAAAAAGTACAGTTCTGTGGATGAGCTGGGTGATGGCTAGGGGACCAGGCAGTTGTGACCTTAGAAGCTGGTGGCCAGACCAGTGGATGGGGAGATGCTTATTCCTTTGCTAATCTTTGGGTAGGATGGTAGCTGCCTTGGCTTGTCTAACCTTCTGTACTGTGAAGACTGCCCGCGATGCTGGTGAACAGCCTGATGCTCGTTGGGGGCAGATGGCCCCCAGGAGCCAGTTCCGCAGTCTCAGTGTCTGTCTATCTGGAGGAAGGTTTACACCACAAGCGAGTGGAGGGAAAATGTTCTGAGATCTGTATTTAGAGAATCGATACACAAAAATCATGTTTGTACTGTAGGGAGTGAAACAGTGAAAATTGTTTCTGTTCCTAACTATGACAAGTACCTATAAGTAAAAGGGGATGCACTGTAATGATTGCAGATTATGATGATACAGAAAGTATTTTAGCCTATTTCACAGCAGATATGTCAGTCTGTTAAGAGGAATGTATGAATTTGCCACGTGTAGTCATTTAACAGACGTGTGGGGCATTTTAAAAAGTGATTTGTAAAAAGATCTGAAATGACTATTTAAAAATTTTTTTGATCTAATCTACAAAACTAGATGATTTTCAAGGAATGTGATACCAAATGTTGATAAGAAAAGATGATTTTTGTTTTAGGTTAAAATGCACTGTTTTTCTTTTTAAATGATTGTAATAAAAGAAAGGGATTTTACTTTGCCCTAAATTACATTCCAGTAACTTGGAAGATTTGCTCTAAGTAACACATTAATGAAGACTTTAAGAACATGTCTTCTAAGATTTTGAGGAAACTCTGATCTATTAAAGAACGAAGGGGAAAATAGTATCTCTGAAAAACTAAAAATATTATCCATTCTTACATAATATGGTCAGAATATAAGGGAAACCTAGGATGTGTATTTTGCTACTTGTAAAACATTTCAGACTTTAAAAGTATTTCAAGCATCTTATAATACAGTCTAATTCATATGTACAAACTAACAAATTCTAGAAAATGATCAGACCTAAAAAAAAAAAATTCAAGCTCTGGGTTGAGTACAGCAAAAAGCAACAAAAAATGCTCCAAAAACAGAAGACCTGGATTTGATTATGGCTTCCTGGCTATATTATCTTGAGTAAATGGTGATTTCATGTCTTTGACCCTTGAGTCCCTAGTTTCTAAAGTGTAGACCATAAATGTATAAAAAATAAATGTATCTATTCTTACAGGCTGGCTTTAGTCATTGGGTGAACTAATTAGGTTTGTAAAATACTTTGAGAACTGTAAAGAATTATATAAAATGTTAATAGTTTTAATAGTTTAAAGGTGGGATGTGGCCAGTGATGGTTCTGCTAGGTCCAAAGATGATTTAATTTACGTAAATTGGAAATCGTCTAGAAAAATGAAAGCTTTTTCTTCCAAAGCCAAAATGTAAAACTGAATGAAAATTTAGCACTTATGTATACTCATTCTAATCAATAAACATGCATTTGTAAAATGAGTTCACTGGCAAGTTGTCAAAAGCTTTTGGGTAGGGATGCAAGGGTTTTTTGTGGTATTACTGATAAAACTATGCATTTTTGATGAAACCCAAAACTTACAGCTGTGGATTCAGCCAGCTGACCTGGTTCGTTAGATGGATGACCTATTTAGCAAATGATTTATTATGAGAGAGACCAACCTAATTTTATTGAACTGTTGATTCCTCAGGGTGAAAAGCCCAGTGATACGGAATTATGGTGGTTTGGCCCTTTCCAAAGCAGTTTAATACAGCCTTTTTTTTTCCCCCAGAGCATCAAAAGTCCCCCCAAACTAAAAACTTAATGGTGACTGAAGATATGTCCTTTAAATGTATTCAAAATCTTAAAATGCTTGCATTTTTTATATAATGACAAAAAACCTTTTATGAAAAAAAATTTTTGTCTTAATTTATAAAATCTGTATTTTTATTCCTCAAGTCTTGTAGTGAACTGTTTGCCGAAGCAGAGATGATGAATATGTAGATAGCCCTCTCTCTTTCTATTCAGTACACCAGACTAAACTGTTGGGATCAGGAATGGATTAACATAGAATGTATGCACTTATTTCCCAGAGGGATATTTGACAAAGGTATTAAACATTAGTACTGTTATAATTATTGAATACACCCAAACCTTATGTCCATTTAGGAGAGGAGAAATAATCATACCGCCTCTAATCAAAATGACCTCTCCTCCATTCCATATAAATATTTTTAATAATCAGTTATGACCTGTTTTATGTAGAATGTTTTTGAAACATTTCTCAACTTTTTTGGGCCAGCTTTATTGAGATATAACGAACTCTAGTGTAAGAACCACCCATTTAAAGTGTTTGATTCAGGGGCTTTTCAGTACCTTCACAGAGTAGTACAACCATCACGGCGGTTAATTTTAGAATGTCTTCACCAGAAAGAACCCCATTCCCCTTAACCTTCATCCCTCCAAACTTCTCATTTTTTCCAGTCCCATGCATCTCCTAAGCTACTCTTTTTCTCTACAGATTTGCCTATAAAACAACCTGGTTTTATAACTTTGAGAAAGCGATTCACGGACTTTCTAGGCCCCTGTGCTTTTGCACTCTATGGTAACTCGGTGTATCCTTATAAACATCTGGGAGAAGAATGGGGCCTCCTACCTGCCTGCTTGTCAGCATTACGGAGTCCTTTTTCCCTCTGATAGATAGTATCTGGGAGTCCTTTCCCTTTCCTTCGGTACGAATGTGGTTGTCGATGCAGTGGTTGAAGAGGACTGGGTTCAGTGATACTGCGGTGTGATGTGCAGTTGAGAGGGAAAGGCTTGCGTGTTGCTTTGAAATACCAGAGACTCAGAATTTGTGGAGGCAGGCTGGCGTGGTCCACTGGGGACGTGTACCCGCAGACGGCACACACTCCTGCCACCAGCAGTTGTTGGGTGGCAATCAGCAGTTGTAGTCTTGACACAGATGGGCGTGAACGCGACACATCCAAGTATGTGACCTAAAACCCTCTGCACAGTCACTGAATTCGTTGACCAGCAAGGTTCTTAAAATGCCTGATGCTTCACCTCGGCAGCTTCATCTCCTCTCAGTTCACCTGTTGATAGAGAATTACTTGGCCTCTAGTACTGGTCGGGCCTTGATAGCTAGGTATTAAAAACGGAGACTGGTTACAAGCTAAACCAAAACCTGCTTGCCTAGTTTAACTTAAAGGTGGCTACTATTTGAAGTAGAATTTATGGCCCAGTGATTTTTATCCTTTCTTACCACTAGTGCTATTATTATTTATTGGACAAAATTACCTTTAAAAATGTTACTGTATTGGGCGCCTGGGTGGCTCAGATGGTTAAGCGTCAGCCTGCGGCTCAGGTCATGATCCCAGGGTCCTGGGATCAAGCCCCACATCGGGCCCCCTGCTCCTTGGGAGCCTGCTTCTCCCTCTGCCTCTCTCTCTCTCTCACTCTGTCTCTCATGAATAAATAAATAAAATCTTAAAAAAGAAAAAAAATAAAAATATTACTGTATTTAATATAGCTACTAACCCTGTACTGCCTATGATCAGCTGAACATGCGGGAGACGCTACATGGGATGGGTTTTCCTTTTTTATCTGTGGTGAATTTTAAAGTTGATCATAATGTTCAGATGTAATCAGATACAGAATGATATTTACATGTGCGAAAGTAGAGTTTGGGTCAGATTTCTTTCAATAGTAGGCATGTAGTAGATTTTAATAGGCGTAAAAGTAAGAAAAATGCACAGCGATGTTGTTTTTGGAGGAGTATGGCCAGGGTTGGAGGGGAACTGATTACCTGTGTCCTGGGAAGGACTTTCTGTAAGAAGGTAATTAGATGGTGAAAAATGCTGATGAAAGATTTTTCATTAATTTGCTCTTTACTTTTAAAACATTTATAATAATGTGACACAGTCTCGTCCCTATTGCACGATGCAGTGGTAGGTGAACCTGAAGCCGGGTATCTGTTGTGCTGTGTTTGTGACCCTGATTCCCATGTCAGCGCTCTGTCACCCCACGTGGGCTCGAGTGTGGGCATGTTGCCTCCCACAACCCCTCGTGGTGCGAGAGGGAGAGGTGTGTGGGTGCACCGTCTCTTGCTCTGGTTGAGAAAGCTTTTTCCTTTATGTCCCATGTGCATATAATTCAGGACTATAGTAAAGAGAATTCAGTGTTCATCTTTGTAATTTAATGTAACTTTTTCTGCTCCTTTTTTCTTTAATTGATAGAGTGGTCCTTTAAGTTAAGATCTTGCAGTGCAGTTTTTAAAGTACCCGGGAGAGCAACTGCAGTGTTTTCTGCTTGGTCTTGATTGAATGGTGTTGTGTAGAGTTGAGGAGCCCCTGGTGTCAGGTCCTAGCTCTCAGGCACGTGTGCAAGTGAATCAACCCTGTAAATTTCCATCTCCAAATGAAAGGTATAAAAACAAGCGCTTTGTGGGATCAGTGGAGTTGCCAGCTCATGATGCTGATGATCATGACATTTTGGCCATATTTTCATATAGGATGGTGGTAGGTTATGCATCATCTGAAATTGTTGGCCATAGAGAAGATAAGAGTGCATAATGCCCAGGATGTTTTATATAGTCAGTAGAGTAAAAAAATATTGAAAATTCAAATATTAAACTGCCAGGAATAATTCCAGTATACAGTTAACTCTTGAATAATATGGGTTTGAACTGTGGGTCCACTTATATGCAGACTTTTTTTTCCAATAAATATAGTACAGTACTATAAATGTATTTTCTATTCCTTATGATTTTCTTAATTTTTTTGTAACATACTTTATTGTAAGAATAAAGTATATGATACATACACAAAAATATGTGTTAGTCCCCTGTTTGTGTTCTCAGTTTCCAGTCAACAGTAGGCTATTGGTAGTTAAGTTTTTGGAGAGCCAAAAGATATTATACATGAACTTTTGACTGTGTAAGAGTCGGTTCCCCTGACCCCGTGTTGTTTAAGGGACACCTGTATGTAAATGGCATTCTGACATAGAATGTCTCTATGTTTGTTTTTGATAGAAAGTCTAGCAGTTATTTTGTAATGTTCTATTCTGATTAGTGATACAGACCTCCTCCCGTCTCTATCCTCCCTCCCCTGGCCTTTCTGGGTGCTTGTGAGCGTTCTTCAATATGCACCTGGTTATTCCTCCTTCTATGCTTAGTTGAAATGTACAGAATAAGAATTTTATGTAGTAATTCAGTCTGCAGTGAAAGCTCTTATGCATTCAAAGGTTTGGGTTGTTGGTCTCTTTCCCGAAAAGATCTATGCAAGCACAGCACACAGGAGCTACAGTGTTCACTCCCACCTCGATCCCCCCAATACCTGGAGATGCGGAGAGGACTTCCCGTAGTGAGTAAGCACGGAACTGACTTGTATTCCGTAGGTGCTTGTTTGGGAACTGACTTCCCTATTTAATCCTTACTGACCCTATCAGATGCCCCACCGCATTCCACAGATGGGGCTCTGAGAACCAAGGCCACCCCGTTGCAGAACTGAATTCTGATCAGGTTGAGCAAACTAAAAAAATCCACCTTCTTTCCACCATCGTCTGCCTCCATGTTTTGTGGAGGGGAGAATACAGGAACATAAATGACTATGAAATTCATAACGGGAGTACCAGATTCAGTTCAACAGCTACTGAACAACGGGTAGGGTACTGCATAGGGTCATCTACAAGGACAGCATTCCCCCCTCCCACCCCCCCAGTTATTAGGAAAGGCTTGATGAAGTTTGAGACTGGCCTTCAAAGAAGGATACTTTGGGGGAGAGGGGAGGGTGATAGGAGCAGAAGGAATATTTTCTCAATTTTGAAGTAATTCACATGTAATTTGCAAATTGTTTGAGAGTATTCCCATCATTCCAGCTAGAATGTTACCAAGGTTTTCCCCTCTCCAATGTTACTTCCTAAACTCTTTGCCTTTTTTTGCAACCTAAATTTTGCTAAATTTCAGGATTTTGTCTTTGGTCTGTGAGTAATAAATTTTAAAATAATAAAACAGTTAATAGGAATCATACAGATTTCTGGAATAAGGCTTTAGAAACTAAGTGAAGCTTGAAGTTTGTTTGCTTTTATGAATGCAGTGTGGTTACATTGGTTTATTCTAACAGATACATGATTTCTAAAGATGGGATCAGTTATTACCTACTAAATGTAGTTTTTAGGGAGACTCCAATCAGGAGCTTTGCAGCGGGGGTAAATGAAGAAAAAGGGGTTCTTGGTCACAAGAAGTTTGGGAATAACTGATGTATTTATGCAAAAATCACTAAAATTTTAGCTAAGCTGTTAATGTGAGGCTATCCCCCTTCCCCTTTTTTACGTGACAGCAGATTTCCATTCTCCTCACTCCTTCCCTTGTTCTGAACAGTTGCATGTAAGCATTATCAGCATTAAAAACATATTTGGGAGGAAATCCAAGCCAAGCATCTGTTAACCAGCCAGACATTTTCCAAAACCCTTTCAGCTGCAAACAGTGGCTCTGCATGCCCTGTGCCTCTGATGCGCGCGTTCCGGGGTGTGTGTGTGTGTGCGTGCGCGCACGCGCATGTGTGTGTGTGTGTGGGGGGGCTTTCCTATTGAGACTTTCAGACAAGAAAATACTAACTTTTCACCAAAGCTGTGGAAAACAAGCCACCCTTTTATCAATATCTGATGAGATTCTGCATATCTACTAAGTGGTTTGAATCTGAAAGGATATTAAATGTGAATTTTTCTCCCTACTTTTTTCTTTTTATAGTCAAGATGGGATTTCTTCATTAAAGCTATTGGCAAAACCCATTTTGGAATATAATATGGTAAAAGTTTGAAATTTACATTATGTTCTCATGAATTGTGAAACAAGTTTTTAAGAGGAGTTCTTGGATCCCTAGAGTGTCTGATTAAAGTACTGGTGATGGTTTTTGTTTTTGTTTTTGTTTTTTTAAGGGAAATAGCCATGCATTTCAGTAGGTTGAAAGAAACAAAAATGCCACTTGGATTCTTTCTTTGTTTCCAGTGTTAGAATGAGAACACCCCTCCCCCAGCCCCAGCTTGTTTTTGAAGACTGTTAAAACCCTTTGAGGGCTTATTCAAAGAATATTTTCTAAATATCTTTCTTTCCTATTAACTTAGAAATACAGGCCTTGTATTGGGCCCATCTCATGTATTCAAATTCATAGTATGTAGTTATTCTTTGAACGTTATAAATTTGCCTTGTATCATAATTGGGAATTAAATGATACTGACTTAGGGAAGCCAGGTAGAAATTACGGAGTTGGTAGATGACTTTGTAATCTTTTAGTAATCATTTAGTATGATCATAAAAATCTGTACATAGTAGAGCAAGTATTCAGGATTTTCTGATGCCATGGGAGCAAGCTGGGAGGAAGAAGACAGAATGTCGGTCCCTACTTAAGATTATGTACCTTTAAAACGTTTTTCATTGAAGTTTTCTTTGAAACTTCATTCGTATTAGAGGCTGATTTTTATATGTGGATCCAGAGAAGTTTTCAGCTCTAAAACTCTGATTTTAGCATTCTTCGCATTTTATTTCGTCATTTTAAATAGCAAAGCTCGGAGAAGGCAAAGCAGTAACAACTAAAACGTGTATTTGCTCGTTTTATGTTCCTGTTTCCTCTCTCTTACCCCAGACACTTTCTGTGATTGTATTTCCTTCTAGGCGTACTTGTTAGGGTGTGCCATTTATATTCGTAGCGGAGCCTCTCAAGACCAGATGTGGGGTAAATTATATTCTGTGTGAAGCTTGAAATACTTTTTGTAGCAGTTCAATGCATTTGCGTGCTATAATTTTTACTAAAATTACAAGTAAGTTCTGTTGAACAGCATCTTGATGATGACGGTGACAAGGATACTCAGAGTCACTATGCCACTCCCGGCGTCAGGCATCGGTGTCAGCTCTTGACTGTCTTCGCTGTGGCGCTGCAAGGTGGGTTGTAGTACAGACGTGGAAATTGAGAAACAGAAGCGAAGTGACTGATCTCGGCCACACCGCTCCCTAAGTGGCAAAGCCCTACTTGGAACCCAAGCAGCGATCCTACTGCTGTGCTCTCAGCCACATGCTGCACTTCTCCCGGCTGACTGACAGAAAGTTCTTCTCTCTATTGGGTTAAGGTGGCCTGAGAATTGGAATGTCTGTATCTCTGTGTATAATGAAGATATGCTAAATCTTTATCTTTTCTCAACCTGCTCATCTGTACACAGAGTAAAGGTTGTTAACAAAGGAGACCAAACCATTACAAGTCTGAAGTGTGGTCTGTTTTTCTGGTTAAAAATATTATGGAAGTTAATGCAGTTTTTCCCTTGAGGAGTTCTCATGAGAAGAAAATAAAGTGGTGTCTGCCAGGCATAGAGAGAGAAGTTTCTGCTTCACACTCCTTCACAAGTGAATGTTATAAGGAAAAGATAATAATGTGGGGGCTTTTTAATCTGCTGTTTGCTTGCTTGAAGTCAGCCAATCCTTAAATTCCCACCATAGTCTGCATTGCTGGAGAATAAACTAGAAATGAGAAACACAGTCCTCACCCTCTGTAAACTCTGTCTGTACTTGGGGAGGTAGATGACAGGTGAACCTCCAAACGCCTGGTCAGTAAGTGAGTTCTAGCAGAGGGGGCTTTCAGAACGGACGCCAGTGCTGGTGGGCCCCTCGCCATAGCAGCAGGTGGGCAGGTGGGCAGGTGTTGTGTCTTCTCAGCCCCCCGTGGGGAGCTCAGTGGGAGCTCAGTGGGAGCTCAGTGGGAGCTCGGAGGTGTGCTGAGCAAAGACTTAGGGGCACTCTGGCCACCTTGCCGTGGCTCTCTCCCTCTTCATTTGCATTTACCCCCTTCCCTTAACGTTCAGCCCATACCTTAAAAATGAGGTGGTTTTTTTTTTTAAAGTTAAATTTAAGTTTGCTTCAAGGTTATATTCCTTAATGTAGTAAACTTTTTCCCCATCCCTTTTGTTTTCTTTATGTTTGTGGGGCTTGATTAAAGTTGCCATGTGCCTGCTATAATGACCACTTTTATTATGCATGTCTTGAATTAGAAAATGATTTTTAGAAAGGTATACTTCAAATAGAGATAACAACAAAATAGTATGTCTGGATGTAGTGTCCTGGGTTTAAAAAGTCTTCAGCAGGAGGAGCTAAGCCAGACTAGTGCTTTCCGCAGCATTTGCTTTTCTCATACATTTATAAGGAAAACCTGTCAGGAAAATAATTAGGTGCATCAAAAGACCATATTGACTTTTGTATGCTGGTAGTTTTTTCCCCCCTTAATTGTGTACATTTTTTATTAGTTTTTGTCTTGTATGATCAGTTTTCAGTATAGGCATGCCAGTGGCCTAGAGCTTCCTACTTCACCAAATAGAGAATATTTTCTAGGAAAATAGCAAAGGCCCGGTCTGAGCCTTCCACATGCTGTCCAACAGAGCAGCTCATACACAGACGCTGTGTGTCCCTCGGGGCCTCTGAGGGGGAAGGGCCCTCCTAGGGAGGGGCGGCTCAGCTCTTGCCTGCAGGCCTGCCCGGCTGCCCCTCGGCCACTGCCTAACAGAGGGATGGCAGCCATTTAGCATTCTGTACTTCGTTCATTAGTTAAAGTTGGGAGAATAAAACATGGGAGAATTTTAAGGTTTTTGGATAGAATATTTTAACATAGGGGTTGATTTTCTTTTCATGTGAGAGATGTTGATACATTAGGAAAATATAACCTATTTTTCATGAAGATGGCTGTCTTCTATCTGAAGTTGCCATTTTTGGGAAGGCACTTTGAAATTGTGATTTCCTTTTTTTAATTCACAGCATTTTGTGTAAAAATGCATAGGCTTTCTGATTGATGGCTCAGACGCATCTGCGTAAATGCAGCTGAACTAACCTCCCTGAAGTTGTAGACAAGGTAAAAATCGATGCTTCTCTGAAGGCGTCAGTGAATAAATGCATACAAGTAACTTACCGCCAACTTTTCTGAATTAGTTATCTACACTCCTGAACGTGTTTTCCTGTAGAATTGTTACTAGTGGCTAAGCTCTCAGGCCAGGCCCTAGAAGTTGACCTGCTCTGTCATGTTGCTGATTCTGCACCTATCTGTCTCGCAAGTTCTTCAGAGACATTGCCTCGTGCAGTGTTCCTAGGGCCTGGTGAGGCTCTAGGTGACCTTATAAAGCTGCCCTCCAGAACCTTTCCCGGAGGTGCAGCTGGCTCAAACCGGAAGGAGCATTGTTGCCCTCTCCCTCTCCCCACCGCAGCCTGCAGAATTACAGTATTAAGACTATTAGAGAAAATAAGCAGTAATCACCACAGTAGATCTGAAGTTCTGATGGGCCAGTGGGACCACATCTGTGTCCAAGTGAAGCCCAGGAAGCAGGAAGCAGCGCCATTGCCAGTGGCCTGGGGGACTCCGCGATCTGCTCCTTGTCATCAGGGAGAGGCCGGTTCCTGGTGGATTCGAGTGGGGGGCATCAGATACGGGTCTGGCTCTTATACGGAGGGTATGATTCCTGGAGCACAGGGAGAACGAGGTTTGGGATTTTGGTGTGCACGTTGAGGGCCTCTCCAGCAAGCACTAAGATATTAGGACGTGAAGTTTGAAAAAGCTGGTGAACCTTTTGGGTCCATGAAGAGAGAGCTTTTGTTCTTGAACACTGTTCCCGTGGGCTGTAACCATTCTCCGCCCTTGTGTGGTGTAGCCATTTGTCCGTGGTATTTAAATTAGGTTATTGTGAGAGTTCATTTGCACCTGTTGAAAATGCTGGCATAATTTCTCCATTAGTAAACCCCAGAAATCTGAGCCCTTCTTTCACTGAAGTTTCTTATTTCAACTAGAACATTCTTGTTGAATGTGTGCGATAGGATCAGCGTACAGCTTTCAAATGGTTCAGTCTTTCTCTGCAACAACAGTTTTCTTATTCAGGGGGTGCCTCAGTGCTTTCGCTCCCCTCCTCCGCCAGTGGAATTAAGAACAGAAAGGCTTAGATTATTTTTGAGGCAGCTGCTAACAAAAATCTTGTTTTCTTAAGGGCAGTGCTTGTCATTACTTAATGACAGTAGATGTGCGCCCAGGCTGGTGGCAGTCGCACTGCCATGAATGGGTGATGCCTCGGCATGGAGGTGCCTGTCTGTGCAGATCAGTGGCCTTTGCTGCACCCGGAGCTGGTTGTAGGGCTGTGTGTGCCCGTGCACACAGAGGTCATCGGGAAGAACGAGTAGGGGAAGGGTGTGCCAGGGGGTTGATATTTTGGCCCGGTGCTTCAGAATCTGGGATGACTGGTGGCCTGTGGTTTTGTTGTCAGCCCTGCTAGGCCAGCCTTGACCCTGCTGAAGCCCGTTCGCCAAATGATTCCCATTCCAGTTAAATGATGCATGCTATGGAATTAGCTATTTATTTTGAGTACTAAATGTATTTGGTATCTGTTTCAAGCAGGAAAACATTGTAGGTACTTAGGGATAGAGTGTGTACTAAATACCGCTTGATTGTTCTGCAGAGCAACTCTTAATAATATAATGAGAAAACACCCCTTCTCTGGCCCCTTAATGTAAATTTTACTTCTCCCCATTTCTTTTATCTGATAAGCAGTTACAAACACTGTTGAAACAATTCAAACCCTTTGAAACAATTCAAACCCTTTGAAACAATTTAAATCAGAAGGTGAAAGTTCAAAATAAACAATCCCTTTTTTAGGATAGAAAAATAAAATATAGCTTAATTACAGGCTCAGTGATATTAAAGTTTCAGCTTCTCATTTCAATTAAATTTGAAACTTGATTTACTAGGTGTTAAACTAGGTGGGAATTCTCAGGTGCAGTTTCATTCAGGGCTGGGAGGTTCATGTGCTCCTGGAACTTAATATCTTTGCCAGTATTTTAAAATAGCAAGTCTGTCTATGAAGTCACATCACTACTTTACTGAACTGTCAGACTGTGGGAAGGCACAACCAGGAATGGTCTGGCTTTGCCCCCACCTGCCTCCACCTCTTGGTAGCTTCTCATGCAGTCCCTAGAGTTGTCAGTTTTCTTCAGAGTGTTAGAAAGGTCTTGCTCTGTGAGTTAAGGGACCAGACCAGACTAAACCCAAACATTCCTCTCTTATCCAATTCAAAGCCCTTTTCTTCCCCAGTTCAGGTCTGTGTCCCTGCCCCTTTTGTGGGTCAGCCGCAGGGCAGGGAGGGGGCCATGTCTGTTTATTCTTTAGCTCTCTCCTCTCTACAACCTCCTCTACAACTGGTCTTATTCCAGTTCCCTGTCTCTTATTCCAGGCAGGAGTAGGGCTCCGTTTTTGTTGGCCCCTTCTGGTAGGGGGCGGAAACAGGGGAAAGGACAAGGGTGACACCTCTTTTGACCTGGGATGTTGTCTGCCATTCTCTTTTGCTTTGTTTCCGTTTCTGCATCTACCTGTCTCGCAAGCTCTTCAGAGACATTGCCTCGTGCAATGTTCCTAGGGCCTGGTGAGGCTCTAGGTGACCTTGTAAAGCTGCCCTCCAGAACCTCTCCTGGAGGTGCAGCTGGCTCAAACCGGAAGGAGCATTGCTGCCCTCTCCCTCTCCCCACTGCAGCCTGCAGGGTCAGGGCTGGCACCAGGGTGCTGCTGGGCTGAGTTCCTCCATGGGAGCCCCGGAAAGATGGACCTGTTGTTAGAGGCTTCGGGCCTGAGCCAAGTTCAAGACAACGGGACTGTTCCTGTCACAACTGGGGATTTGGACTTGGCTGCTGTAATCTGTTGTTTTATGTGTGGATATAAACCTCAGAATTATAGGGAAGATCAGTCTGAATTACGAAATTTTTAATGTGCAACTTGCATATTTTCAAATGTAGCTTATACACATGCCTTTACATGAACAGTTTTGTTCTTGCATCTTATAAAAAATAAGTCTTTTATTTATATGGGATTTATAAGAATCCATTCTTACAGGTTAACTCAGAAATTGAAATTATATATCAAAGGAATTCTTGATCATTTGAACCTTATTTTGGAAAATTCACTGAATTTTATAGGTTTCTTATAGTACACACACTTATATATTCAGTCTAGATTTGTAAATAAGTTTCCATTATGGAAATTAAAATACATCTTAATTTTGTTTCAAGACTTTACAGCTCATGCTAAGACGGCACACCATTTTGACAATGAAGTTCACAAGTTAGAATCTGTGACATGTTAATAAAAAAGACTGTTGCTTTTTTGCTTTTGTTTTTTATTTTTTAGAGTGTGGGAAATCTAAATAGATCTTGTACTTCATGGTGTATTAGGAAATCATAGTGTTAGAAGCTGGTAATATACTGGGGCTCCTGGGTGGCTCAGTCGTTAAGCGTCTGCCTTCGGCTCAGGTCATGATCCCAGGGTCCTGGGATCGAGCCCAGCATCGGGCTCCCTGCTCAGTGAGAAGCCTGCTTCTCCCTCTCCCACTCCCCGTTTGTGTTCCCTCTCTCGCTATGTCTCTCTCTGTCAAATAAATAAATAAAATCTTTAAGAAAAAAACTGGTAATATACCGAGTTAAAATGATCAAAATAGCCTTTGAAGGAATCACGAATTTGTTATAGACTTTTTTTTTTTAAAGATTTTATTTGAGAGAAAAAGGGAGAGTGTGGGGGGAGGGGGTTAGAGGGCAGAGGGACAAGGAGACTCCCTGCTGAGCCTGAAGCCTGCCACAGGGCTTGATCCCAGGACCCCCGAGATCATGACCTGAGCCGAAGTCAGACACTTAACTGATTGAGCCACTCAGGCACCCCTTTGTTACAGCCTTCTAAAATTAAAAAAAAAAAAATTTGGAAAGAAATAGAATGTCAAACCTTAGGTAACAAAGCCTATGTTTTACCCTTTTGTTAAAATGGTCACTGTTGAAAAATGTGTTGAATGCATTTTAGTAACCAATATCCACTGCCAATTCAAAGTGACATTGAGTAGATTAGGAAAGTGAAATACATTGATTTGAACTGTTAATTACTTGAATGGTAATTTTATGTTAACTGAGTAGATGAAATACAGAGAGAAATGTTGGGGCCAGGGCCCCAGGCAGTGTCCTTGCGTGCAGTACCTTAGGTGAGGGAGACAGAGGAGCCCTACTCCTGCCTGGAATAAGAGGGCCACTCCATGTCTAAGGTCAGCCACCCTGGGGGGGTAAGCCCCTAGTTAGCACTGCCCCTGTCGAGAATGGTTGCCTGGGCTGGTGGGTACCTCTCTTGTCTATCTTCCCTCATGGCCAGGAACCACCTTATTGGGCTCTGATTTGGAACAGAGAAGCCTCATCAGAGCTGGTATTTGTTTGACACCAGTGGAGTCCCAGGCACTGTGCTCAATGCTTGCAGACTTTTCCTTTAAGTCCTCAGAGCAGACCTGCACATACATTCTTACTCCCATTTGACAGACAACCCTGATGCTCTAAGGAATTGACTAACGTGGAGATGGTACTTGTGAGGTTTGATTCCAAACCTGACTGACTGCCTGAAGGTGATAATCTTTCCCACTATTCTGAACCCCCTCAAAAAACTGCTGAACCTTCGGTTCAACACAGGTGGGCCAACGTGAGCGAGACCCAGTTCCCTGGTCTGAGGTGCTCACAGGCTGGGAATAGACAGGTCTTGGAACTGCGGACCTCGAGGACCACAGAGAGGAGGCTTGACTTGTTATTTCTCAGGGGTGGACATGTGGCTTCTCTGTTGAAGAAAACAGTGGAAATGTATAAGAGAAGTATAAATGGAACCTTGTTGGTGCAGTGGACTTGGAAAAGTTGACAGTTTCTGATTTAGTTGATTTCTGGTTCTAGAGCCATCCTGAAACTGAGGGAGAGATGTTGTCATTATGAAGCTGATGACACTTAGCCCCTGGCGAGGCTTACCCATTTGCTGGCTGATGGCAGATACCCTCATCATTACTTCAGCTTGAAAAACAGCTGAACTTTCCGGGCTTTAGAGGAGGGAGTTCCTGATGGAGAATGTGTCCATGTAATGTAGTTCAGGCTTCATTTGTTCCTTTGTGTAAGTGTCATTTGCATGTGTCCTGGTCAAGCAGCTGGACAGACCCTCAGCACAGCTACTTTGTTGCCAAGGCTGGAGGGTGAGGTTTGATGGCAGTGTGAGGGGCGGGCGTGCTTGCTCGCAGGACGCATTTTGGGAGCAGGGTTCTTGGTAGTAACGTTATTCTGAGCTGACTCCTGACTTGCCTGTTTAATAGAATCATTTGAAAGGAGCAGAGCAGAATTCTGGCCCGGGGGACAGCCCCGCCCGAGGGCTTGGTTAAGGACTTTCTGGGCTTGGCTCTGTGCCGCCCAGAGCAGCTCCATCTTCTGGTGGGAGAGAACACGGACCCCAGGTGTACATCCATACGTGCGCCACCTTGCGTGGAATGGAAAGCTGAAGTAGATCTGGAGGAAGAATGAATATTCTGGGCATTTTCTAACCTAGTTCATAAAAAGACCTATGTATTTTTTTCCTCTCCAGCTTTAGGAATTAACCTGTTAACACAGTATGCTTGAGAAGGCACAGGGAAATGAATATGAATTTGTTAGGGAATCCACGCTGCTTGATTTTATTGTCTTTGGGGGCATGTTTTATTTTTGACACGGAGGAGAAATAAGGATGATTTTCACCTTAAAAAATCTGCAGCCGTCTGTAGCATAGCTCCGTGTGGTGCTTAAACTAGCGAGCAGTTGCTTCTCCCGCAGTTCAGCTTTGCACAAAGGGGATGATGTAATCTTCTTCACTGTCGGCCACGTGGCCAGCATGCCGCCACTGTCTTCACACGGTTACCTCTGTGCTGCCAACGCTTTATCAGCTCGGAAGGACTGTGCATTTGGAATTAAATTGCATTCCTCTCGCAGTGCCTTCCCCTCCTGCCAAGGCTATCCTTCACCTGTGTGTACACATGCCTTTGTGCTTTTGGAGAGCAGGGCTGACTTTCTGCAGAAAGCTGACCAGAGTAGCATGTTGTAGGGAGCCACGGAGGCCGTGTGTGTGCAGATGTAACATCGGAAGAGATGTTCTGTTGCCATTAGCAACCACTTGCCTATTTATTAGAGGGGGGGATATGCTCAGAGCTTAGGCTTTCCCCTTTCTTCCACTGCTTTTTTGTGAGTTCTGACAGTAGCTCACCTGCGCTTGGACCCTTGAGAGGGGTGACCAGGAAGACGACTGCGTTCAGCTGCATAGACATAGAGGCACGTCCTTTTCAGTGGAATGAATCCTACTGCACATTCTGCCTTTTAGTTGCCCTTCCTCCGTGGTTATCACACCGTCCTGTTGATTTAGGGCAGTTGCAGCTACGTAATCGCTGCTGTGGACTGTGCCCTTATTTGTTCAGCTCTGGGTTAAACGCTTCTCTGCATATTTGCTCATTAGTTTCTGCCACCAGCTTCTGAAAGGCACGGCGCAGAGGGGGGACCTGCAGCCGGGCTGGGGGGGGATTGGGCCGCTTTGCTGCAGGGACTGAGTCAGGCGAGGCGAGCATGTTGCATTTCATCCTGCTGAATTTTTTTTTTTCTTTCTTTAAATGAAAGATTAGGTTTGGAACCTTCCTTCTCCTCAAGTGACCTTGGTGTTCTCTTGCCAGTTATTAAGAGCCCCTGGGTGTGTGAGCCCCCAGCCACTGAGGCTTAATTACATCAGGCCAGCTTTGCGCTCTTGGGCCTGGCTTTCCGGGTGCAGTAATACCGTAACGTTTAAGGAATCACAGAATTTCCTTGACTTGTGGGCCTGATGCCTTTGGGGGCCTTATTGTTAAGCTGTGTGAGCACTGATTGTGATCAGCATTTATGGCCTGCACATAAGATGACAGAGCATAACTCCTGTATAATTAAAAATCATCGCACCTTAATCCCAGATTCTGAAAGTGCCTTATTATTTGGAGAATCTGGACCTGGGGTGGAGGGGAGACAGGAGCATGTGTCCATGCTCACGCCTGCTGTGCACACTTGTTTTCGCCCTCTTGGTGGCCGTTCTGTTGGCCGCGCCTCAGGCTGAGATGGCCATCGGAAAAGGCCTTGCACTCCCTCTCGATGGTGCAGGCTCAGGCCTGGGTGGTGGCAGACGGAGGTGCGGTGTCTGTTTCTTGAGCCGACGTTTACAGAGCAGTTCTTGGTGCTTCACTTGTATTGGCTCATTGAGTCCTCGCAGTTCCCCGGGGAGGTGGCAGCTCCTTGCAGAGGATGGCTGAGGCCTCGGATCTGCCTGCCAGGGGGGTGAGGGGAGGGGTGGCAGTGGTGCGGAGGGAAGCCACGGGATCGGAGGAGGTGGTTTGTGAAAAGATGGAATCTGTTCTCAAAAGTCAGAAGGGAAGAGTATCTTAAAATCTTGCTTTTCTTGGTGAAATAAGGGGTAATAAGGGGTGATAGCGGGGGAATGGGTGAGCTGAGGGCAAGGACTTGAGACCAGGGGATGAGAAGAGCACGGCAGTCCCGGCGTCCTCAGGGCTGGCTGACAGTCCGTTGGGACTGTTCACCAGGTGTATGGTTTTATGCATGGGGATGGTCGATCCAGGCAGCTGACCCCTTTTGGCCAACCTGTGAGATGAAGGCCTTTAAAAGAGGTCCTTCCCGGGGCGCCTGGGTGGCTCAGTCGTTAAGCATCTGCCTTTGGCTCAGGTCATGATCCCAGGCTCCTGGGATCGAGCCCCGCATCGGGCTCCCTGCTCGGCGGGAAGCCTGCTTCTCCCTCTCCCACTCCCTCTGCTTGTGTTCCCTCTCTCGCTGTGTCTCTCTCTGTCAAATAAAGAAAATCTTAAAAATAAATAAATAAATAAAAGAGGTCCTTCCCTAGCTTATGGTATCTTTAACCAGATCCTGTAAAACAAGATGTTGAAATAAAAATATCAGTTTGCTCTTGTTATATTTGTTTACAAAAGGAAAAGGTCACTTTGTTACTGTATACTTAGTTGTGATGTTCTTGTCTTAAGACTTTTGTCTCATTAAAAATTAAGCATCTTTTGTGCAAGACTCTGGAGACCTTTTTCGTATGGTAGGGCTGTTGCGTTCCCATCATGTCTGTTGGCAGATTTAATTCCTTTTCCACTCGTGATGATGTGCGTCTGGTCCTGTGTTACACGCTCTCCTGCTGCGGCCTAACCCAGCGCCTGGCCACCTCCCAGACCTCCTGCCCCAGGCGCACTGGCTCCTCGTTGACTTAAATGTGTCTGCCGAGGACCAGGTCCCTGTGTCACGGAGGGACTCCCATCTGTTCTTGATGTGGGGGGCCTGTTGTCAGGCACAGCTTTCAAGGGGGCACCCATGGTCTCTTCCCCACTTTGGCCAACCTCATGGGGGGTGGGAGTGCGTGGGAAACAGGTGCAGCACAGGGGACTGAGCCGTGGACAGACACCAGCAAGAACCGGCCGCACCCTCAGGGCTCCTGGACTGGGGGCTCGACTGTGCACGCTGCCACCATGTTCTCTCCCCGGGGGAGCTGGTGCTGAGGTGATGAGCAGCCATTCATTGGATTAAGGAAACAGCCTCTCTGTCAGCACTGTTTTTAGTCACGGATGTAGATTAGCTCGTCACATTCAGTAGTAATTCAGAGGAACTTTGCTGAAGAAAAGGCAATGCTGATTCCAAGGAGCACCGGAGCTCTGTGTTTGCTGAAAGGGAATGTACGCTGGGATCTCCTGGGGGGGGGCGGGGGGAGAAAATACCAAAAGCCTTTTAAAGATATTTATTTAAAGCTTATCTTCAAACATCTATTTGTGGGTGTGTAATATACTAGTACAGTAGTACATTTATATAATTGAGGGCATGTAGTAAAATTCTCTGATGATAGGACTCTTGAGCAAAAGCAGTCGAAGAGCATTGCTTTAGGACAGTGGTTCTCAAAGTGTGGTTTTAGGATCCCTTGGGCTTCCCACGAACTTTTCAGGGGATCTCTGAGTAAAAGGTATTTCCACCATAGGCAAATTATAGTCTTAGATTTTTTTCACACTCCTTCTTTCCAAGGTGTATAATGATGTTTTCTAGGGTGTGCATGGCATATAATGTCACAACAAATTGGGGGCAGAAGCAGATGTGAGACTCTAGATGTGTTCTATTAAGCCAGACTTTAAAGCCAGTCTCAAAAATATAAAACAATGCCAGCCTTCTAATTTTTTGGAAAATACAGATAGTTTAATAAACAGTATTATTTATTCTAACCTGTGATGGTTTTTTAAAGACATCTTTTAAATTTTTCTGTTTTAATTTTTAATATGGTAAGTATCCATACTAGATATCTAGATATTCTATGGACGGTAAAGATAACAGGAAGAACCCACATAAATGAAAGCTCTTTGGCATCCTCAGTAATTTTTAAGCACGTGAAGAGGTCTCAAGACCAAAGTCTTTGAGAACTGCTTGCTGTGGTCGAGGTCCGGTAGACTGGTTCAGGTAGTGCAATGCAGCGTGAGGAGCCTGGAGGAGGACCACTGGGCAGGTGCAGGTGAGGGGGATGGTGAGCGCCGGGGCCGTCTTTCCCCCTTTGCCTGGGCTCCATCTTCTCCACACACCCCGTGTCTGCTCTAATCCATGCCAGCAGCTTAGATGGGTTATTGTGAATGAAATAGGCTTTTGTGGGAATCCCCGAGACCCCAAGGCCAATTGGTAGCATGATTTCTGTGGGAAAATCCATTCCTGTAATCGAGTAGCAGGGGATTTGACAAGGTTTTGGAACAGAGGCCATTTGGAGGTTAGAGACTGAGTTTCTGTGCAGGTCTCCACAGCAGTTCCTTTTTGGCAGTTACTCTGCAGGACTCTTAAATAGGAGGAACTATTAGAGGAATTCAGTTGAGATAGAAATAGAAAGGGAAACATCTGGGGTATCCTGTTCTTTCAGTCTTCAACTTGCAGGACGAAATGTGAAAATCTAGATTATTGTTCTTTCGGTGCGGAGAGATTAGAACCCAAAATTAATTTCAGACTGATTTCTTGTTTGTTAATATGCTTGTTTTTGTTTTTTTCTTCAACTCATTTTGGTAGAAAGTACCAAATGGTTGCATCCTTAAAAAAATAAAACAAAAGCAAAAACATAGATTTATCTGACAGACAATGCAGGCTTTAGAGAGGATGTGGATGGAGCACAGCCATTTGGGAAAACAATTAGACATCACCTCGTAAACTTGAATAGGTACGTCAATTCTGACCCAGCAGTTTTCCCCGTAGGCCTAGAGACACTCCAGAAGTGTGTTCTGGGATATATGGACAAGGCTGTTCATGGGAGCGTCATTTATAATGGACACATGGAAGAAAGAGCAAATGTCCATTAATAAGATTGCCTAAGTAAGTCTGTGGTGTAGTCACAGAATGGAGCATTAAATAAAGCTCAGCGTGCACATCAATGTAGATTAACCGTACAAACCGATGGCAAGTCACAAGAGGGTGCACATAGTATGACTGCATTCACATGAAGCTCAAAAACAAGGAAACAGAGCAGTATATCATGTAGCAATAGATTAATAAATAGCAAAGCTATAACGAAAGCAAGGGAATGGTTACCCTCGGTGTCAGCACAGTGGTTGTGTCAGGAGGTAGGCGTCATCAGGCAGGAGCGGGGAGGCTTCGGAGGTGTTGGCGTGTCCCGGTTCTTAAATAGGATGCTGCTTTCAAACGTGCGCGTGGAATACACATACCTCTGTGCAGACCAGACTGGTACTGTCTTCTAAGTGGGACCCGTGTTGCCCGGGCTTTCATTTTAGTAGCTGAAAGAATTAGAAAAATCGATTTGAAAGCCTTTTTGCGTTACCGTAAAGTGAAGAACTGAATATTTAAAGCCACCAGGGCTCTTAGATGTTGTTTACTGTACTAGCACCCACCGTCCTTCTCCTGTTTTGAGGTTTTGAGGCGGTACCGTTGCAGAGTTGACTGATGTCATGCTGTCAGCATCCACCTGGGCTGGCTTCTGCAAGGAACAAAGAAGGAAAGCTTAGCGTGGTTTCTCATCACTTTAAAACCTTAATTTTGCACGACTTCGGTCTTCACCAGCATGGGCTGAGGGTCTGGCAGCCACGGGCAGTAATATGGACAGAGGCCAGCATTTTTGTGTGCACGCAGCTGGCTGCTCATTGCACTGTTTACCACGATTCTCGGCAGAATGGGAAGATCCTGTTTGTTCTTGATCATCTATTAAAAACAGCAGGAAGGTGGAAGATGGAGGGGAAAGAGTACGGTCTGTGCCTTCTGGCCTCAAGTAGCCTTGTAGGGGTAGAGAGTGACCTCCTCTTGGTTACAGATGTCCCAGAAGCAGGGCAGGGCTGCTGCAGGTGGAGGGCCTAGATGGGGGAGCCAGACCAGCACTGCCTGCTTCCCTTCAGCTCCCGCGGCCACTAGCAAGCTCAAGGCTCTTGCTGTAATCCCTGCCCCTCCCGCTGGCAAAGCCGAAGAAAAGGACTTCTTACACCAACGGACAGACAGGTCTCGACTGTAGAGGGTTGTGAACGAGGAGGTGTCAGGAAGGGAGAGCCCTAAGTTTTTGTTGCCACCATTTTAGTGAGAGGAGGTGATCTCTTACAAAAATGTTTTCCCTTCAGGTGACTTTTCTGGCTCACCTGCTTTCATTTCTATTTGTATTCTGATTTGCCCCTTCCCATAGATGGGAACAGGCTGATAAGCAGGATCCTGAGAATGCTCAGGTGCCGGTGGGGTGTTGCTGTGTGTGTGTGTGTGTGGGGGGGTGACGAAGGGGTCGGGATGAACTGCTGAAAGCTCTTAGATCGGAGAGTCTTCTGACTTTTGAACCGCCTTACAGTTACTTATTTACAGGCAGTCTGGGAGGAGGAAATTGCCAAGGTTAATCTGTTGTAAGTTGTAAAAATAAGTGGTTTCTTTTTGGTGACTTTTGATGGTAACTGGACATCTCAGTCCTACTCTTTTTTATTTTTGATGAAAATGCATCTTTGCATTTCATCATTTGATGAAAATGAAGATGCATCTCCATACAGAATGCAGAAGTGGCAGGTAAATGGGCAAAATTTCCTCAAATCCACTTATTTAAAGCATTTATCAAATGTGTACACCTAAGAATAAGTGGCTTTCTCAGATGTCAGTGGCAATCATAGCTAGTGGTCTAGGTGCTGTTTATTGGTTCTGTGAGGTGGTGTCATTGGGATCCCATTTTGCAGATGAGGAAACAAAGTGCAGAGGGACTGAGCGTGAGTCCACTGTGTCCCTGCTGGGAGTCGGCAGACCAGGCAGCCGGGTCCAGCCCCGGCTCCTTACTAGATATAGTGGTACCTTGACAGTTTTCTTTTGAGTTGTGGCACTGTCGCTTTCAGGTGACATCCGTAAAATGTAATGCTAACAGAAGTGAGGGGTGGAGTCCCCTCCACACCCTCTGTGTCTCTCCTGTCTCCCTTGGAAGGACGTTGTAGCCCTGTGCCATCTTGTCCTTGGTCTCTGCAGAGTACTGCAAAGGGCCTGCAGGTGCGTGAGCTGGAGAAGGAGTACTGCGCATCTTACTTGAAATGCCCTTATTGTATTGCTGTTTGCGTTTCTATACTGAGTTAACTTGGAAAAAACATTCTTTGGTAGACACATACTGTTTCTCTGTCAGGAGTGTAGCAATCAGGGAATTGGGAAAGGAGAAGCGGATTCCCAAGCCTACAAGGCACACGCCTTTGGGCTTGACCCCACTCAGGTTGGGTAGCAGGACAAGCCTGAAGAAGTAAAACTTGCAGGGGAGGGGGGCAGCCTCCCCGCCAGGTTATGTACTGCGGGACTCTGTGGCGGGCAGGAGGAGGCCCTGGGGCACAGGCCCACGTGCCACCTGTCCGTTCTGCCCTTAGCAGTTCAGCAGTGCCCCAGGTGGGATGATGAGTGACAGTCACACAGGTGGACCTTCTCCACCTTCTGTGTGGGTCGTGGTCCTTCTGGAGCGCGGCTGGTTCATTCCTCTGAGCCTGTGTTGGCTCCTGCTTACTGACTTCCCACCTCAACCTCCAGTGACTCGGCGGAGGAGCCGCGCCCCCAGGACCAGCTCGAAATCTCCTCACATGTGCTGAGTGCCCGGCAGTGACTTCCTTCCAGCAAGCTGCCCTGCACTCCTTCCCTGAGGGGTCACGCCCCTCAGACACTTGTGTCCTCTACCTTGTGAATTTGCACCTTTTTCTCTTCCTCAGTGCATATGCATAAAAATATAAGTGGAGATGAATCCATCCCCATTAAATCTATTTTTATGTCAAAATTTGCTTTCTCATCAGTATATCTAAATTATTTGATTTAATAAACACATTTTAAACCAGAATTTAAAAAAAATCTACTTTTGTGTGTTTATGCAGACGGGATTTGAGGTGGAGGAGGTGGGAGAGGCAGTTAGTTAGAGAGTGGCAATGACTTTCACTTTGCTTTTTGTTTTTTACAATAGCAGGTGGTGTTCCTTTTCTCAACTCTGGTAGTTTCTGTAATTTCTTGTTAGGAATCCAGTAGGAAGGTAAATGGTAGGGACCTTTTCACTAGAATGGTTTTTTTCTTCTGCTTGGAAATGAGGACACCAGCACCTGAATTAGAAGGCACTTTAACCTTAAAAGCCGGTGAGTCCTAAAGGCTGAGCTTGCCTTCCGTGGTCTAATTGTAAAACAAGTCACATTGTCTGTGCCCAGAGTTGGCCTGGTCCTTCTCTCAGCATGTCCTCAGCAGTCAAATCTAGTTATGGCAAATAGAAAGATCTGGAAGAAAAATTCAAACTTTAGGTTGTACTCCAAATTCAGCCTGAAAACAAGTTACAAAGCACCAGGTTTTGTTGTTGTTGTTTTGGTTTTTTGAGTTGTCCTTACACGGTGGTGACGGAATTGCTCCTCGGGTTCTTGTACTGTTTGAGGCTCTTGTCCGTGGTTGGTCAGTAGACATCTGAAGGTCAGAACTTAGCTTGTTCTGGTTTGTGTCCTCAAGCACCAGATGTATCACAGTGTATTTCCGATGTATTTCTGATACGTTCAGAAAAAGATGAAAACAGTTGTCAAAGCAGAGTAGGGGAACGGAGTAACTTAGACAAAGCAGCTGCGTGTAAACAAACTATCAAGTGGGTTTCTAATGATTAAAACATCACAGTGTTCATCTTTGAACATGTTATTCGTATTATTCACTCCTGTGCTTTGTGGTCTTAATCCCTGGAGCAAGGGTTTCTAACCCTTTCAGAATGGTCCCAAACACCCTTTTTTATGTCACAGACTTAGTGTCCAAGATTGATAAGAAATTTCAGGGACAAAAGTAACACTTCTAGGTGGGTTTGTCTAATCACAGCAGTATCTACATCTCTTTTAAAAATAATAGTACGTGGATTTGCAAGACATTTGTTCATCTCCATCAGGCTTTTCCTGTTGCGTACACATTGTTAAGGCCACTGTTGGTCTAAATGTGTTTTATTTTGTTTTAGATTATAAGCTTCTTAAAATCAGAACATACCATTTAGGAGGAAAATCTCTAGGACTTAAGAGAGCACTGTGTGTAAATATGTCCTCTGTGAATGCCAAGGGATTAAAAACACAATTCTAAGCTTCATCAGAGGACTGGCTGGTAGAAAGTTCTGCCAAATTCTTTGATATTATTAAAGATATATCTTTCTAGTGAATTTATGTTGAAATTAAATCCAAATGGAAATAACTTTTCAGTCCTTGGGTTAAAAATTGTTTCTTTGTGGCATTTGCCTTGGATGATACCCTAATGTAAGGATAAATGAATTAACTGAAGAGTTTTGAAGCAGAATTGACATACAATAATTTTGCTGACTACTTCCTTTAGGAGACATTTTGATATTTTGTATATATGTGTGTGTAATTTAGTGTCCCTAAATACAGTATTTCCACTTGAATATGATCACTGCTCAGTCAAGGTAATTGATAGCTTATTAAGACACAACCTTGGTTTATTTTTTCTCCATGAATGTAAAACTAATCAGGTGTCTTGAAGGTAGACGGGATTGATAGGCGTTTGCTGAGGAGCCTGGAGGAAGACCTCCGGGTGAGGATTGTGGCTTCCGTGCCTACCCCATGCTTATGCCCTTTCTTGTCTATCTGGGCAGGAGGAAATATTCCAAAGCAGAGCCTTGGCATTGTAGGGTGGACAGAAGGAAGGCTGGCTTGGGGAATATTGATGTGCAGAGAAGCTGAAAGAAACCAAATTTTGAACCCAAATGTTGATTCATTCATAGGAATTACATCCCTTTATCTTAAATTTATAGACCAGCCAGAAGGGTTTGACTGCCTGTTTGCTTGATGTGTTTTCTATTCCCTTCATACTCGTGGTTGGTAACAAGGAAAGATGTCAGTGATATAATGCAGGTGTTCTGGGATTGTTACTATCTGTGATATATGACACAGAGCCTTAACCTGTGTTTAATTAATGTGGCAAAAGACATTGCCATGTGAGTGTTCAGTTAGGTTGCCTCAGGCTGAACTTGGCCTTCTGGTACTGAGGGGCTTAAGACAACAAGACAGAAAGAAAGGTGTTCAGTTTTGAGTTGCTCGGCATTTATTTGGTTGCTGGTTCCCTCATGCTGCTTCTGTTTACAGAATCTCAGGATGAAAGCACTTCTGGGTAACTTGGAATTCTTGGGTGAAGACAGGACCACGACCCCACCCGCTGCAAAGAGGCAGGGCTCCCTGTGTTTCCTACTTAGAAACCACTTCCCTGAAGGCCTGCATTCTTTTGGTCCTTGAGAAGGTAGAATGAAAAGCCACTGAATGCTCTTTTCACAAATCACAGACTGGTCTTCCCACCAGAGAAGCTTTTTATAATTAAAGTTTTGGTGGCTAGGGGAGAAAATACCTTTTTAATTACATTATAAAAATCCCAAGAATATATAAATGCGATTTTATGTGCTAGTCACCAAATACACTAGACAAGTAATGTAGTCACATTGGCCTCCTCAAAATGAGCGTGTGTAGCAGGTTGACTGCTTCGGACTTGCTGCTTTATGTGATAAGACGGATACTTGGCTCACAACTCCAAATTGTAGACTGCCCCTGAAAATGTCTGACTGCTTGGAACGTTATGAACCCCAGGGTCAAGCTAGTTAGGTGTGAGGCTCTTCCCGTGTGCCGCGCACTCTGCCGCAGCGAAACCAGGCTGGAAGATGAGAGGCACCAGCTTGCCTTCTGATGGGGTGCGGTGGGGGCACGGCCCCGGACAGGTATTTCTTAGATAATTACCATGCAGCGTGATGAGGTTTTAGGTGTGGTGGGAGTGCCGAGTGGGGGATCAGATCCAGCAGTGGGGAAATGGCAAGACTTCACCGAAGGAGTGGATCTGGTCTGAGTCTTCAGGAAGGTGAAGAATGTGTGGGCTTGTCCATGGGCAGGGGAGGGGATGCTTGAGGCAATGCGGGAGCAGGGGCCTGTGGGACCTGCAGGAGTAGGTGAGGGAGAGGATAATGAATGGGGAGCTCATGAGGCTGCAGAGGTCAACAGGCTCAGATCATGAAGCACTTTGTGCCATGTGAGGGAGTTTGGGTTTTATTGGAGGGTTCTGAGGAGCCATTGACACATTTTAGGCGAGTAAGATGATGAGATGTGGGTTAGGGGAGAGTGGCAGGATGGATCAAACAGAGTCCTGCACCTCCTTTAGGAGACTGCTGGAGTAATCCACGCAAGAGAGATGCTGGCCAGTGGGCCAGGGAGACAAGGTGCTCCAATTAAGTATGGAGCCTACAGGAGTGCATGAGAGGATGGGGGGCAGGGGGAAGCCCGGGTTTCTGGTTTGGCTGTTGGATAGGTGGTTTGTGGGGCCAGGTAGTGTGCTGGGACCCACACAGTGGGGAGCAGGTTTGTGGGGACCATGATGAGCACAGGTGGAGATGGCTGTATCATAGACATGCAGGTGTCCCCTTTTTCTTGACACCTTTTTATGCCAGTGATGGGAGTCTTCTGCTTGGCCATCAAGACCCACCATAATCATCTTCATCCCACACATCCTCCATCTTACAGGGTGTCTTCTCCTACTGTGATCCCTCTGGCCCTGGTTTTTCCATACCAAGTCTGAACACTCAAGTGTTGCTTTCTCAAACAGACTGCAACAAGGACGCTCTAGTAGTTTATGTACAAGTCCCTCCCCCTCTCCCCAAAACAGGGCAAATCAGTGTACACTGAACAGAGTTTCAATATCACTTATTTATACTGAGTCTCTGTAATTGCACCTTTATTCCTTATAATAAAAAGATCCATGCATAAAGGAAAAGGAAAATTACAACATAGCTTAATTTTTCAAAGCCTTTTACAAGAATGATTTTGATCCACATTAAAAAATAGGAAGGCGGGCGCCTGGGTGGCTCAGTCGTTAAGCGTCTGCCTTCGGCTCAGGTCATGATCCCAGGGTCCTGGGATCGAGTCCCACATCGGGCTCCCTGCTCGGCAGGAAGCCTGCTTCTCCCTCTCCCACTCCCCCTGCTTGTGTTCCTGCTCTCGCTATCTCTCTCTCTGTCAAATAAATAAATAAAAATCTTTAAAAATAAAAAAATAAAAAATAGGAAGGCATAAGGATTTTTTTCTTTCTATTTTGGTAGAGGGCAAGGGTACTAACATGTATGAAATGTTTGTTGTAATGATTAAACGTGGTTTCTTTTAGCCGTCAATCGTGGATGATTTGTTCTAAATCAAATCATTTGACAGTGATCAAATTGTATCAGTTGTATCTCTGTGGTTCATTTGGTAGAAACTAAGTTTCTGCTGGCTTTCCTGAGACTCTGCTTCTTGATGTAAAGCAAGCCTTCTTTTGAGTAGGTATCACAGAACCATAAGCAGGCACATATGTATACGTATCTGTATGCATGTGCCTTGGGATGGGTGACTAGAGGCTCAGAGCACAGTGTGGGAGCTTTCCCTAGAGGCATCTCCTGATACTCTTAGAGGTACAGACAGATATATGTGTTCTTTCTTTTGGCTTTCGGCAAACATGAGGATAAAGTTTCTCTGTGCTTAGTTAGCCCTGGCTGGTCCTTCGGGATACAAAGATGAACAACACATCTGGGCACATGGTTCTTTTTTGATGTATGAGATTGTAGGAAGGTAGAATCCCCTTTTATAATACTACTACTCTTTTGACTATTAAAATATTCTCTTCGATTGATCTGTTATGGTTTTTAATTAAATTCTAATGCGTAGCTAATACATAATTAAATCATCAAACATTAAAAATTCATTATTTCATTTACATTAAAGTATATGTAATAGTTAAAAAATATTTTTTGTTATGGTCTTTTGGTTATTTTGGTTTGTCCTCTGTGTTTTGTGCTCAAGACATTAAAAAGCCAGAGCTATTTTAAGTTGAAATGCCCTTACCTTCCTTGGATCAATCAAGCTTATGCTGTTTTTCTTCCTTAAAGGTATGATGTTACATTACAGGCTATTGCTTCTAAGATTATGCGAGGGAATAAATTAACGAGTCTGACAGTTATTCTAACCATAAAGGTTTAAGTGAAAATTATAATACTGCACTATGAAACCCCATCTGTATTCCTGTGTGATGGTCTGTGAGCATGCCCATATTCCTGATATAAGTATTTAATTCACCTCATATGCATTTCATAAACATTTTGCATGTGTGGATTGTAGTCATATTTACATAAAAATATAAGCATTACATTATATTTTGTTTTTATGCCTTAGTAAAAATGACATTAATATCATTTGATTTATAGCCTTCTTTCCCCCTAAACATTTTCATAGAGGATCCAGGCTAGTTAAAAATGCTTCCTTCCTACACAACACTAGTCTAACTGCTTGCCTAGTTAAAACCCTTGATAGCACAAACACTGTATGCCACGCACCACCGCTCGCTGTGATCTGTGACTAATCCTGCAGGCTCTGCAGAGAAAGGTGAGCGAGTCGGAACTGCGGACGGCCTGCTTGGAAAGGGTGACGTCATCTCCATTTGCGCATGCGCGGCGCCACTGATGCAGCGATTCATCATCCTGCTCTTTGTGTTGAGGGGTGCGTGCGCGCACGCGTTTCCCCTAAATAAACTAATGAGTAAAATTAGGTAATTACCACCAAGACTTGGTACTAATAGTAACCCTCCAGCTTACTGGAGTGTTCCTTCTTATTTTTGTTTCAGAATGCTGCTTTATTTATTAACACATTTTTATTACTGCTACAACCTGTGTTTCTGAAGGTGTAGAATTTTATTTTTCAGTTACTCCCATTTTTGATCTTCCCATCAAGTACTAAAGTAGTATAGCTGACAGGCAAATGAGACCTTTGAAAATGGATGAAGAGCACAGTTTGTCTCGTGGATTGTCTTTTAAAGACAAATCCCACTGCAGGAGGTGAGGCAGATGGTTCAGAACAAGGTGTCAGTTCATTCCGTTCAGCCCAAATGATCAAGAGATAACTATGGTTTTTTCTGACACTTTTTACTTCACAAGAAAAAAGAAAAACCAAACGATTTGACTAGTTTAATTGAAGGAATACATAAAATTTCATATTACTAATATCTGCCAGTAGTCCTGGGAGAAATAAGGGATTAGAAAAAATGATCCTGTGTCTTAGTTTAAAAAGTTTAAATTTGATTCTTTTTTTTTTTTTTTTTTACCTCATCTGACTTATTTCACCTTACTGAGCACTTTCTTTTTTCTTCAGTAATGCCACAGTTGGGCGCCTGGGTGGCTCAGTTGGTTAAGCATCTGCCTTCGGCTCAGGTCATGATCCCAGGGTCATGGGATCAAGTCCCACATCAGACTCCCTGCTCAGCGGGGAGCCTGCTTTTCCCTCTGCCCCTCACCCTGCTGGTGCTTTCTCTCTCTCTCTCTCAAATAGAATCTTAAAAAAAAAATAAATTGTAACAAGAATCTAGTCTGTCTTTCTGCACTCTTTAGTTAGGCTCTGTGTAATTTAAAAAGTATCTAATTTAAGAAACGGGTAGGGTGCCTGGGTGGCTCAGTTGGTTAAGCGACTGCCTTCGGTTCAGGTCATGATCCTGGAGTCGCGGGATCGAGTCCCGCATCGGGCTCCCTGCTCAGCAGGGAGTCTGCTTCTCCTTCTGACCCTCCCCCCTCTCATGCTCTCTCTCTATCTCATTCTCTCTCTCAAATAAATAAATAAAATCTTTAAAAAAAAAAAGAAAGAAAGAAACGGGTATAACTAAATGTCCTCCGACTTTGACCCCTCGTTATCACTTTTCAACCTGCTTTTCTTTTTGTCTAATTTTACCAAGAGTCTTTCTCTGGCACCCCCTTTTACCTATTAGTGGCATTTTCAAACTCTCTTGGTAGCACTTAGAAGTAAAACTGCTGCTGACTCGTGGTCTGTGACACAAAGATGTGGTCTGAGAACTCAGGAGCATTGCTCCAAGGTGGCATTTGCCATCCCTTTCTCTCCCCATGAGCATGGAGGGCGAGGGAGCTGTGTGCTTATAGGGATAGTCCTGGAGCATATCCTTTTGATCCAAAAGTTTAGACACCACAGCTAGCTCCTTTAATGCACGAGGAAGGAGCACAGTAGGAGTTGTCTTATCTGCCGTGTAATCTAGAATCACTGGAATAGCACAGAAGCCATGTATTTGGAATTTTTTTTTTTTTTTAATAGTTGCACACTCTGTTTTCATAAATAGCTCTTCAGGGCATAGAATAGAATCTGCCTTTTTGATCTGAGGATGTTTCATGGCTGAGTTCTTCCTGCTTTTTATTAAAAGTTACATGATATATTTAATCTAGCTTTATGGTATGTATACATCCTTCCTTAGCCTTTTGCTTATGGGGTGTGTTTTTTAAAATGGAAATGAGATTAAAGATAATACTTAGGTGACTGCCATAATAGTCACAAACTCAGTTTCTTTGTGGTTAGTGTTATATTTCTGCTTTTAAAAATTTTCTATTTTAAAAGTTTTGACTATTTTAATGAAATTCCCATCTATTTTTCCGTGACATATTCAACAAAAATATTGTGGTAAAACTGAAGAATTTATATTCTACTCTATGTTTGGACATGTATGTATATCACAATAGAAGCATAACCCACTTCAACACCAGTTTAACCCTGGATTCGTGTGCCTTTCCTCCTCTAACAAAACTGTGGGTCTTGTTTAATTTAGGGGAGAAATTCAGGAACTGATAGGCTTAAAGTAACTATAGTTTTTAGAAACTAAAACACAGGAGTGAGTCTGTGGTTTCTAGTGGGTCATAGGAAATCGAGATTTTGGTTGTGAAGTTTTGTTTATTTCACCTTGTTTTCACGTCAGTGCTATTCTTCCCATGGGGTGTCCTGTAACATGGCAGCTCTAACTTCCATCATCCACTCCGTAAAGGGTGGTAATAAATGGGTTGTTTCAGAGAGTCAGCAGGAATTGGTAAGGATGCTTTGGAATTATCATGTAAGTCACGGAGTCCTCTTGTGAGGTGCCAGCACTGGGATTAGGATAGTCTATTTGTTGAGGGTTGTGTGAGATGGGCTAGACCCTCAAGTGGGGCTTCGGTTTCTATAGAGTGTGCGAATCCAGGACAGCAGTCAGCTGGTGGTCCTTCTCGGAGGGCTTGGCTGTGTCCTGGCCAGGGCTTCTGTGGGGGCAGAGGCAGTGTGCGAATGGGGGAAAGCCTGTGTTTTCTTATCTGGTAGCAATAGAAGGGGGATCCTCTTTTCAAATCCCTGTAAATTGCAATCCACAGTTAAGGCTTAGTTCTTCCTACCGTTTCTATCATTTGATTTGCCTCTTCATTTGTCCAGGCCCCTAGCACTCTGGGCTGCTTGTGGAACTTTTCATGCTGTGCCTTGCCATAGGTATTTATAAACTTGTCTTCACGAGGGCCGCCGTGCTGCCTAATTCCTCTTTGTAGTTTGCCCTACTGACATCTCTGTCCACCCCAGATGGAATTGAGATGTAATCTGTCTTTGTAGACGTGTCCAGTGAATTACCCAACGACTGGCAGTGAATTGCTGAGACTAGATTGCATCCATTCAAGAGTTTTGAAGGAACCTTAAGGATGAAATTGCAGAACTCTTGGCTCTTGTTTTGCCTTTTATAAATAGCCACTGTTTTTAAAAGCTTGGTGGATTGCCAGCACAAAGCTTGGTATATTGGAAAGCAAAATGGCCTGATGATGTAGAGGTGTGGGTTCTGTGTTGAGCCCTTACATGACCAGAGAGGTCATGCTGCTCTATCTCCTGGACCTTGGGGTCCTCCTCAGGATGTGTTCGCTGCTGTCTTTGTGCAGTGTCTCTGGTGATTGTCAATATCATGGTTAATCCTGTTAAACTGGGTTCTTAGTATACATATAAGTATTCTGTGGGCAGGAGAGATTTACTTAATCAAATCACACCATTAATTTAGTCATTCTTTGCTTCTATGACTGATATATTGCAGAGGCTGGATTCTGTTACATTCTTCCTCAAAGTGCCGATTTTGTTGTTTGCTTGCTTTGGCAGGGTGCTAATTTGGCTGGACTCAAACTAGGAACCCCACCTCGTCTGTGGTGGGCCCCAACATGAATCTCAGTCAGATACTTTGTTTTTAGCTTAGAGCTTGCCTCCTACAAGTGAAGCTCAGGGGAGAGTCAGAGATTTGGGCCAAGATTATACCCAGAATTTGGGGCTCCCCTGCTCCTTTCCACAATTTCTCCTCAGCTGCTGAGGTTGCCCCGAGCTGTGTCCTGGTTCATGTGTTGGCAGCTCCATGTGGCTTAGCCTGCACCCTGTCCTCAGGCTAAAAGCCCCAGCCCAGTGCTCCCAGTGCCATTCCCTTTTTCCCCAAGTGTGTCTCCCTGCTTTGGGTTACTCTGCAGCCTTGAGACGGTTGATTTTTTTTATAGGTTTCCTCTATGGCAGGGCTGGTTCCCCAGGGGCTGCTCAGACACGTCACAGGTGGAAGCCCCAGTTCACTGAGAGAGAGCTTTCCTTGCTCTCTCAATCCAGGTCTGCATCTTCCATTGTGTTACCAAGCTACCATTCTGGAGCATTCCTTGTACTACTTTGGCAAAAACAAACAGGAAAATAGCGATGGGACAGTGGTCTTTTTATTTTTCTTAGAGATTGCTCAGCCAGTAATGATAGTTTCTCGTTTTGTTGAGGATGGCCAGCATCCTGAACCTAGATTTCCTCTGTTCGAGACCTCCAGGAGAAATATGCCGAGGCATTATTATGAGCATTGACATTTTTGACCCGAGACTTTGGGGGCCTTTGCCCTGGTGAGCTGGGCCAGACACGTTTGGGCTGCAAGAATTCCTTATCTTCGATGGCTGTTGGCTTGGCCTAAATTGCTTGCTGCGTGCTTCTTTGCCATGATCTCTCCACTTGCCTTTGACGATATTGGGCACGGGGAGAATTAGTTTCACAGTTGAGGAGAGGGTCTCGGCCACCTTCTGAAGCAGGTGGCACTGGGCCATCTTATCCCACTAACCAGTGACATTCCTCCGGGGGGGGGGGGGCATGACCCAGAAAGCCTGGAAGGGTAGAGCCTAAAGGGAGCTGTGGCCAGTCCCTGGCTATTTATAATCCCTGCTCTCCTCACTGCCACTGTTTATTTTTAACCACACCGGACTCTGGGAAGGGGAGGAGGAGGGGGAGGAGGAGGCTCAGAGCTCCCCCTAGAGGCTTCAGCGTGTCACCAAGCCGCGTGTTTAAAACATGGTATTGCTGCTTTAGTTGCATTCATCCACAGGATTCAGATGAAGATTTTTGAAATGATCTGGACTGGTTTCATATCCTGTGTTTTTGGGGACCAGATCTTTATTGCTACGAGTGGCCTGGAGCCAGCTTGGTACCGGAGCCTTTGGGTCTATGTGCAAATCATTGTTTGACATTAAAATAGAAGATAATTCTGTAATCACAGTCTTTCAGATGCTTTGAAATGATATTTCTAAAGCTGATTTAATGGGTGTGAGGAAAGCTGCTGTGTTGACATTGGATAGACTGGGTAAGAAGTTAAATGTCACTCAAGCAACGTAGTAACTTGAATTTCTCCTTATGTATTTCAGGGTTTCGAAAAAACGATGAAATGAAAGCTATGGATGTTTTGCCAATTTTAAAGGAAAAAGTTGCGTACCTTTCAGGTAAAGTTGAACTTTCTACTCTGTGTTACTGTTTCTTCTGACTGCTTCTGATACAGTGTCAGAGTCTGAAATACCACATTAACTCACCTGCCACACACATTAAAGCACTGGTGTTTCAGTGGATTTTAATTGCTTTATTCTTGTAACATTTTCCTGAGAAATTAGTGCCTAAAGCATTTTCTCCTAGCGGGTAGGCACATTATAAGTCAGATAGCACTGGTGAGTGAGATATGTCATTCAACAAACATTTGATGTTTTTCCCCATTCGATTAAGTAAAGCAACTGATGGTTTAAAAGTTTAAAAGTCCATCATCTGGGTGCCTGGGTGGCTCAGTTGGTTAAGCATCTACCTTTGGCTCGGGTCATGATCCTCTGGGTCCTGGGATGGAGTCCCCTCATTGGGCTCCCTGCTCAGCGGGGAGTCTGCTTCTCCCTCTCCCTCTGTCTGCCACTCCCCCTGCTTGTGCTCTCTGTCAAATAAATAAATAAAATCTTAAAAAAAAAAAAGTCCATCTTCCTGAAATTGATGGGAATGTGACCTTACTGGATGTGTCCTGATTTCCTTGCCTTGGTTTCTTGTTCCCTCACCCTGGAGTTCCTAGAACCCATGTTTTGGAGTATGAAAGCCCCAGTGATCTCTTGGGTCCTCCGCTCACCTGTACATCCTGGCCCTCCTGCAGGGTGGGGACGTCTAGGCCAGACTCTCAGGCTTTGGGGCGCTGGAGGGGAAGCTTTAGGGCTGTTTCTTTGGGGGCCCGCTCTACATGAACAGAAGAGCCGTTGGGTATATTACCTTTTTGGCACGAGTTCACTTGTTACAAAACAAAGGTTTGCAGATTTTTCTGCTCTGTTGTAGCAGGAAGTAAATGTGTGGAGTGTCATGTGCTTTTAGATGGTCTTCCTGGATGTGTTTCCGCTGATAATTTTTTATCTTTCTCAGACAGGCATAATATGCTGATCTGATGTCTCCTTTTGAACACATTTTATTTTAAACGTATAACACCACCAGCTGCTTTTATATGTGGGGTGTGTCCTTTTGGCATGTCAAACGGAGCTATATTTAGGGCACAGCTCCCTGTGGTGCTTTTGCTAATCTCACCTTGGTGGCCAGTGGTGTTTCCTGGTGCCCCTCGTAAACACTGTTTGATGATTTGGCTCAAGTGAGTCTAATTCAGAATGCACTTGGAATGTTAATAGAAGTTCATGAAAAGAAGATGCTTTAGGTAGTTGGGAATACATGCTTAAAAAAAAAATTCCCCTCCTGGCTTGTAGTACACCGAATTTTAAAAGTAGCCTTCGCTCTTTCCTAATCAGTTAGTGACAAACTGCGTAATGTGGACTCGTGCCGCGGTTTGTCAGCTCCTGAGTTTATAGTTGACAGATGGATTTTAATGAAAAGACTCCACTTACAAATAGCAGAGGCGTCCATAGGAGGACCTAAAGCCAATTCCACATGTTCCTCAGTTTTTGGATGTTTAAAGTTTGGATCTGTGGTAAGAACGCTTGTTTCTTTGGTTAAGCTCCTGGAGACGGGCATGTCAAGAGCAGGGGAAGGTTAAGGTTGATGATTTTTACTTGTACTCATTCTTTATTAGGCATTTAATACAGAATGTCTCATTTGATATCATTTTTGTCTAAGTTATTATCAGAATTAAAACTATTTCCCTTTTAACTAATCGAAGAAATAAAATCATCGATCTTTCAGAGTTTGTCATGACTCTTTACTCAAACCTTAAATTCTGCAGGGTTAGTTAAAGCTGGGTCTCTTTAGTGGGGAGGGAAGTGGTGCACTGCAGCAAACTAGTCTGGAACTGTTGTTAAATATCTGAGACTTTCGCCAGCTGTGTTGGTTAAATGAAGTTGGTAGGTGCCATCACAATTTTATAGTATTTCCTACTTTATGACCAGAATTGGCAAGTTATGTTAGCATGATGTCATTTGCTGTTTCTTAGGCTTGCTGTTATTTTGTTTAGGAAGAGAAAAGGGAAAAAAACCCACTAAATTAAAAACTTTAATTTAAAATAGTTAAAAACGTTACTTGCATGTTGATTTCTTTGTGTGTGTAAAAGGTTTACAGTGAAAGAATAAACTTCTGAAAAATTTATACCTCTGATCCTGTTTTTTAAAATCTGTTTTATTGAGATATAATCCACAACCATAAAATCTACCCTTTAAAAGTGTATGATTCAGTGGATTTTAGGGTTTTCACAAGGTTGTGAAACTATCACCATGGTCGAATCCCAGAACACTTTGATTACCTCCAGAAGAACCCCATGCCCAGTCCCCATTTCCTTTACCGCCTGGCTCGGGCAACTACTAATTTACTTTCTGCTCTGACCCCATTTTTTAAAATATTAGGGGATATTTATTTTGGTACGTTTGTAAAAGCTCTCTATGTGAGTAGCTTTTAGTACATTAAATCTAAGTGGGGGCGCCTGGGTGGCTCAGTCGTTAAGCGTCTGCCTTCAGCTCGGGTCATGATCCCAGGGTCCTGGGATCGAGTCCCACATCGGGCTCCCTGCTCTGCGGAAAGCCTGCTTCTCCCTCTCCCACTCCCCCTGCTTGTGTTCCTGCCCTTGCTATGTTTCTCTCTGTCAAAAAAATAAATAAAATCTTTAAAAAAAAAAAAAAAGATTAAATCTAAGTGGAATAACTAGGGCTTTGAAAAAGCAGGCCAGAAGATCAGTGATTCCATGAGATACTTATTAGGTCAAAATCTCTAAAAACCCAGTAGGGATTCTTTGAACTTGAATATTTCTGATCCTCAGTCTCATCTCCAGGTACTGTAGAAAGCAGTCCTCACCACATATAGGTAAGACGGCAAAGTACTTACTAACTCCTGCAGAGGGTGAATTAAATGAGGTGACAAACCTGACTTCATGCTTCAGGTCAGGAGTAGGGGCAGTAAAAGAAGTGTTTTATAGTTTATATTTAACATTTTATTTAATATATATGTTAATGTGTTATATATATTGGCCTAGTGTGGACATCATATACATATATAACATATATATAATATATATATTATATATATATAATAAATGTATAACGTCAGCCCTGTGCCACTAGGTGCTAGGGTTTGGGCCTCAAAAGAACTCACAGACTACCATCAGAATTAAGAACACTTTTTTCCCCTTAACCTTTTATAAAACATTTCAGCATCCAAAAGGAGAGAGAATAATACAATGAATTTCCATGAACCATGGTTCACTTCAGTAATCTTGTCATCTGTATTCCTGTAAAAGCTTTAGAAAAAAACCTCAATACCATTAACAGGCCTAAAAAATGAGTAGTAATTCTTTAATATAAAAATAGGCCAATCAATATTCAAATTTTCCTGCTTGTCTCATAATTTGTTTCACAGGATATATGTGGCAATTGGTTGATCTCTCTGTGTTTCTCAATCTATAGGTTCTTACTCTTTTTGTCTTATCCCCTTATGTTAATTATTAGATGAGGAAACTGTGTTTTTCTGAAGATTTCCCTACATTTTAGCTTTTGCTGGTTGTACCCATGGGTGACCATTTAATATGTGATCCTTCCCCTGTGTTTCCTGTAAACTAGGAGCTGGATCTTGAGGCTTTATCAGACCTAGGTTAGATTTTGCAGGAAGAAGGCGAAAAGTCCTTCATGGGTGGTGGTAGGTAGTTCTACTGGGAGTTTTACTGGGGGAGTCTGGCTGCCTCTTTTTTTATGATGTCAAGCATTCATTGATGATCATGGTTTAGATCTAGTATTTTATCACAGTTGCAAAATGGTGACACTCTAATTACATCCTTTCTTCTTTATCAACTTAGCTATTCTATAAAAAGAAGTGTCCCATCATCAGTTTCTTGGTTATCCTGAGAACATAGTTAATACAAGAAAAGGATAAATGATTGATTCTTGTCCTTTACCAGTTTTCAGACTAATGAAAAATGACCATTGGTCATTTCAGACTGATAAAAAAAAAACAAAACACCTTTGCTTTTTAACATTTGATGTGTTTCAATTGATTGCCAAATTTTTAAAAATCTCTTACGAAGTTGAAACTTTCTCATCTTAGACCCAATGGGAGTGTCTTCAGATTGGCTCCTGAATCTGTGCACTGCAGTCCTGCAGGTTCTCTTTTTGCTGATGAGACAGGATGTTTCAGGCCCAGCTCGTCTGTCCCTATTCCACATCTGGAGCCAGCCATTTCTTCAAAGTGTGCTGGTTCCTTTGCGTGGGAGAAAGGCGCAGGGTGCTACAGAAGCTTGCTGCTCCTGGCTGGGTCAGTGTTTCTGTGCTCTTCAGCAGACACATCGAGGAAAGACGTGTATAGATAATTTTTTTTTTTTTTAAGTAAGATGTCATGACTTCATACTAAAGTTTCTAATTCAGATTTAGGATTACAGGTATTTTTCTTTGATTTTATATATGTGTCTCCTTTTCCTTATACTAAAAATCTGAGTTCCTACTCTCATCAGCGTAATTGCTTATTTACATTTTAACACTGATGTTATTGCCACACTGTGACTACCAAATGTAATCTAATACTTCTGTTGTCCTAAGGGTATATGCCCCTAGGAACATACAATCCTGTAACTGTGCTTTAAAATCACATAGAATAGCTCCTCTCTGTGTGGGTCAAGTTCCTGCCAACTTGAAACTCCAGATCATGTTTCATTTCATTTTACAGTTGTAAAGCTTAAAAAAACAACCACCTAATCTTGCTTTAGTATTAAGTAAAACGTGTACATCATTCCAGGGCTAAAAACTAAAAAAAATTAAAGTACAAAGAAATGTAGTTTGGGCGCCTGGGTGGCTCAGTTGGTTAAGCGACTGCCTTCGGCTCAGGTCATGATCCTGGAGTCCCGGGATCGAGTCCCACATCAGGCTCCCTGCTCAGCAGGGAGTCTGCTTCTCCCTCTGACCCTCCTCCCTCTCATGCTGTCTGTATCTCATTGTCTCTCTCGCAAATAAGTAAAATCTTAAAAAAAAAAAAAAAAAAAAAAGGTAGTTTTTTTCCTTTCCTCTTCAACCCTGTACCTTTCCTCCACCAAAGGAAACCTTTTTTTGTTTTTGTTTTCTTTAGTTTTCTGGTTTTTTTTCTTATACTTGTAAAATAGCGCGCTCTCTCTCTCTCTCTCTCACCCCCCCCCCCCACCCCAATCTGTTCTCCTCTCCTCCCTCCCTGAGATAAACAGTCATGTATTTTCCATTTTCTCTGCTTGCTGTTTCATTTTAAGAGTATTCTGGAGAACAGAATATTAGTACATACAGAGATTCCACATTCCTTTTACAGTTGTTTAAACTGGACTGTGTGTATATAGCATACTGGGTTCAGTCGTTTGTCTATTGATAGACATTTGGGTTGCCTTTTTAGAAGGCATTTTTGGGGCAGGGCAAGGTAAACATCATTCACCTTTGCTAGTGGGGGTATTGACAGGAATGTAGGATTTGATTGCCCAGAGGTTTGCTGTCAGGATTGGGACTACTGACCGTAGTTCTTCTTGTTCCAGTTTTGCAGAGTTCTCCATTTTCTGGAAATGGGAGAGGGCACCTCGCATCCATCTGGGATATTCTCGTTAGCCTCTGGCACAGTCTGAGGCCATAGTGACAGACTGGAAGGCTGGGGATAGCCAGAGGCTCTCCAAGTGCCCCATCAAGAGTCCCCTTAGGGACTCCATTGGAAATGCTCTAAGCCAGTTTCTAGTTCTCAGGACTGGGCTGCAGGAGGTGAGCATGGGAGGGTTTGGGGCTGTGGAGCTGCTGGCCTTGGCCACTCCTGGAGCAGGGGCCCAGTGAACACCTTCGTAACAGAGTTTTCTTAGTTGATAGCAGACTTAATAGATTGTAGCCATAATTGCTCCTTCACAAACCGTGCCTTTTCAGGGCTTCCTTTGTAAAAGTCTGCTTTTCATGATCTGTGAGGTAGACTGCTCGTTGAGTGGGGGAGGCATAAAGAATCATTTTCACTGGTATCGTAATCCAGAAATTCAAATAAGGGCCATACAAGAAAAATACAGTGGGTTCACTGAGATTTACATCATACTCCCCAAAGCAGGTATGGCTGCCTTAGAAGAGAAGGATGAAAGGTGAGTTCTTAATTGATTTAAAGAAAAAGGGGCAACTCTGAATCTAGCTGCTTCTGTGGTCATTCTGGGCCATGCAGCTCCAGAGCCCAAGTCCTCTGGACTTTGACCTTTTAGAAGAGAAAATAAGCATCGCTGGGCTTAAGGAAGGGCCACACAGACGGCTGCAGCTGCTTTCTTCTCATGTTAACAAGAACCTCAGTCTGTTTAGCATCTCTGTGTGTGTGTTTAAGATTTATTTATTTGAGAGGGAGAGAGAGAGAGAACACAAGCAGGAGGGGCAGAGGAAGAGGGAGAGAGAATCTCAGGCAGACTTGACGCTGAGCACAGAGCCTGACCCGGGACTGGATCCCAAGACCCTGAGATCACGACCTGAGCCGAAATGAAGAGTCAGACGCTTAACCAACCGCACCAGACAGGAGCCCCTACATGTGTGTTTCTATAGGAAATTTCATTAGGCATGTCTGTTTTTAACTTCCTGATACTGCTAGTAGGTATTTTTAATTAACTTTGTGTGGAATATAGATGAGGAATCCATTCATTCAGCAGATACTTATTGAGTATGGTTTTTGTTCCAGTCTCTTACTAGGCCTTGAAGGTATATACCGATGTCAGTGAATGAACAAACCTGCCTCCATAGAGCTTCCATTTAGCGGGCGGGACAGACAAAGGAAAAGACTGTGAGAATCATATAATTGACTAGAAAGTGAGAGGTGCCTGACAAATATAATGTAGCATGGGGAGAACTGTAAGAATCGAAAATCAAAGTGTCGTTATGAACAAAAACTACACTTTCTGTTTTGTTTTGTTTGACTAAAACAGCATTTGGATGTGCAGGTAATCCTTAGCGAGCTGCTAGTTTTTGATGACAGACATGGAGCCGTCCAGAGACTATGCCGCTCTCATACTTAGACATACTGGACATTGGTAGATGCAGGAAATGGATTTCTTGCCCTTTTCGTTGTAGAAACTAAGGCACTGGGATTCCCGTCTATAAAGCGGGACTGACGTGTGTCCCACCTGCCTCACCCTGAGGCTGCAGGTCGACATCAGTCCATCCGAGTAGGTCCAGCAGGTGAAGCTTTGATGAGCTGGAGCATCGTTCTTGTTCCTAGTTCAGGAACAAGAACTTTAAAGTGGTCACTTTTCGGCTTCACAGCCCGACAGTGTTCTCATTTGTGTACCTTCTGCGTTTGTGACGTCGGCACCATGTTAAATCTTGGAGAACACCATCCAAATACGCATCCGTGGCGTTGACTTTAGGCTCCTTGAGGTCCAGAGACCATGCTTCTTTGAACTAATACTGTGTCTCATCGGTTCTCAGATTATTTTTTTTTAAACCTCACTGGGAGGGGTCAGCAGATGGGTGACTGGCACCTGCCTGTCACTGACTAGGACACCACAGGTTGGAAGATGCACCCGATGTGGGGAGGTTAGCAAGCGAAAGCCAATTATTAAATTATTTAAATAGAGAATATGCAGTTTTTACTTCATAAGTGATTTTTGATGAAGTTTTAAAACTATTCTATTGAGTTTTCTGAAGCTCTGTTCTGGGAAAAGGAAAAAGATAAAGTGGATTTTTTTTTTCCCTCTTAAAGGTCAAATTTGGGTTTACGGAAGCTTTTCTTTAGGACATAAGTGAGAGCCTATTTGGTGGATGAGCTTGCTGGCAGCCCTCAGGGGACTCTCCATTAGCGCTACCAGCTTGGGGAAAATCTCTAGTTAAAAGGTGGGGCAGCACGGCAGGCAGGCCGTCAGGACATATGCACACTTCTTTGTGAGCAGACGGCTGCGCGCAGTGTGCACACCTGCTGATTGCCCACGTGAGCATCCTTGATAGGCAGGCTTTGGAGTCTTCTTTTCGCACCCATGGTGGAGCATGCCTTGCTTGCTTGGTGAGATATGATGACCCCAGAGGGAGGAGAGAAGAGCATGGGTCATTGTCATCTAGTCTCCCTACTGAATCAAATGTTACGTTGCATTTAAAAAATTCAGAATGGTGGTCAAGGAAAATGTTACATGCTATTCTTTTTACCAAAAGTGGGGTAAATGTTTTAACCCAAATCTCATACTGTATTTTTAAGAACTCAAATTTCTGTAAAATATGTTGTTCCACAATATTTTTTAAAAGATTTTATTTATTTGAGAGAGAGAGAGCGCGCAGATAGTGAGGGGGAGTGGCAGAGAGAGAAGCAGACTCCTCGCTGAGCAGGAGCCCGATGCAGGGCTCTTCCCAGGACCCTGGGATCATGACCGTGACCTCAGACTCCTAACGACTGAGCCACCCAGGCACCCTGATCCACAATATTTTTGATCAAGGAGACTGATTCTCTTTTTGGAAAGTATCAAAGATGTTGGGAGAGTTAAAAAAAATACTGAATTGTTGCCTGTCTTATCTTGGGGATAAGAAGTATTCCCCCAAAACTAGGGCCATTGATTTTACCCTAAAAATACTATCCAAGAAGATTACTTGGTGATGACATTCTGGCATTTATAACAGAACTGCTGCTTACTTTTAATAGTAACTTCCATTCACTAAAAAGCTTAGGAACCATCATTCAGTTGTCCTTCTGACATTTTTACTACTCTAATTTAGAGAGATTTTCAAACTAGCCACTAGTTTGAAAATTTTTCTAAGTTTTTTTCAGGGCAAAGGACCCAGCTGTGACCATGTGACATAGTCCCCTTGTCTTTTTTTTTTTTTTTTTTTTGTAATTTCCTTTATTTATTTTAAGTAATCTCTACACCCAACATGGGGCGTGAACTCACAGCCCTGAGATCAAGAGTTGCACGCTCTTCTGACTAGGCAGCCAGATCCTCCCCTGCCCCGTCTTCATTTAAGCTCTTTGAGCTTTAGTATCTTTAATTATAAAGCTGGAAGGATAAAACCTCTTAACAGGGTCATTGTGATGTTGAAATCAGAGCACGTGTAAAGGACTTAATACCATACCTAGCATGTATCAGTAGCTATGGTTTCATGCTGTTCCCATTTAATACATGAATTACTGGATTTATAAATAATTTAATACTTTTCTAGGTTACATGACCTAACAGTACATGTGGATCATTTTAGTGTTCAGAATCAAAATTGAGTTTCATTATTGTTCAGAGGGACTATTACTCATTCTAGGAAATTGTAAAAATCCATATTGGTGAAATATGTTTTTAAAATACCAGTATCTTGTGCTGAATCCTTTTTTGGCTTTTCTAAAAGGAAAGAATCTGGTTTTCTGTTAATGTTTGCTTGCTTTTTAGTTTTACCTCTGCTAATGAAGTAAATAAGATGAGAAAATAATGAAGAGTTTCATGTTGTGACTTGAATTTTGTGGTCTTACTGCTCTACTTCTGAAGACAGATGACCAGAGCTGTGAAACTAAGGAAGGATCCGCTTGGGAAGGCTAGATTTTCCTTCTCTGTTTTCTTTTCTTTTTTTTTTTTTTTAAAGATTTATTTATTTATTTGAGAGCGAGAATGAGAGAGAGAGAGCATGAGAGGGGGGAGGGTCAGAGGGAGAAGCAGACTCCCTGCCGAGCAGGGAGCCCGATGCGGGACTCGATCCCGGGACTCCAGGATCATGACCTGAGCCGAAGGCAGTCGCTTAACCAACTGAGCCACCCAGGCGCCCCTCTGTTTTATTTTCTGAAAACATTGGTGGAGTAATAAAATATTTCTGGAAATTTCACCAAAAATACTCAGTGATACCAACAGACCTCATTAGGATTTTATGTATGTTCATGAGGGCTACATCCGCCTCTCTATGACAAGACAGTCCCTGAGATTTGTACTTAGTATGTGATGTAATTTTTCTAAACTCAAGGTAATTTAGTTCTGTTTAAAAATTCTTAAATGCCAGTCTCTTTATTTGTATGTGCGGCTTTGTGTGAGAGATGGGTGAGGCTTGACTGCGGGGGTTAGGTGATGCCCTCAAGAGAGGACGGTGCCCTAGATCCCAGATGATAGAAAGTCATCATCAGCATAAAATTTGAGGTCCATTCCTGTCTCTTTCCTTCAAGACTTAAAACCCGATTTGGCTGATAGCAAAGAGAGAGCTTAGAATGCCGGGGTGGGAAGGAGGGGGCAGTGTGGGGGACGACAGAAGGGCCTGGTAAGGCGTGGGGAGGCTGTGTTCAAGGGGAACGAAGCCTGTACACATGGACACGTTCTCCACACGTAAAACTGAAGTCGGAGGAGACACATAGGAAGGTAAAGATGAGGCCTTCTCTAATGGCGTCCACGTGGCAGGCAGCACTCAGACTCGTTCTCCGGAGTCCCGGGGGGGGATGAAGCAGCCCAGCCACATGTCCTCCCAAACCCTGGCTCCTGCCGATAGCACGCTTGTTCCCGGCCACGCGGCTGTAGGAGGTACAGCGTGGAGCGCGAGCGGTTGGGTGGCGATGTTGGACCTCCGGGGGCGTGCAGAGTCCTGTCCCCTCTTGCTTTTGTCCAACTGTGATCCAAATGCTTGTTTTTCAGGTGGCAGAGATAAACGGGGAGGCCCCATTCTAACATTTCCGGCCCGCAGCAATCACGACAGAATACGACAGGAGGACCTCAGGAGACTCATTTCCTATCTAGCCTGTATCCCTAGGTGAGTTCTGTGTGGTTTGTGGTCTGTCCCTGTGGCGACCGTTCCAAGAAATGCGGCGCTGTGCTCTCCAGAAGGAGCTGCACAGCGGCTTGAGTGTCAGGCAGACCAGACAGTGCAGAATGAAAATCGTCACCTGTCTTTAGTTCCGTTTTGTGACCCTTCTGTCATGTTCACAACACTTCTGGGTGTGGGGACCAGAAGGTACGCGTCTTGCCTGGAGCGCTTTGTGGGGGGATGGTGGCGCTGGGGTTAGGACGCGGTGCCTCAGGTGGACCATCCTTGGTGAATCTGATACCAAGACACAGCGCCCTGCAAGACCAGAAATGGAACCTGTTTCTCACTCTACACTTCTGTCTTCACGCTGAGCTTCGGTTTCTGAAAAGCATTCTCTTGATTTGTGGCATGAGGTTTGTGAGGCATTAAGAATCTTTACTGGCTAATATGCCAAGTTTGGGAACACGCATTCAATCCGAGACCCCCTTCATGATAGGGTGGTCGTTCGGGTGGATGCTGAGGAACACCAAGACTAGACAAAGCTTTATTTTCCAGATTACTTTTTGGAAAAGAGAAAACTGCAGTGATATAACCCAAGGTTTTAGTCATGCCTGTGCTAAGAAACTGTGTGTGTCTGGGCTGGAGGGCTGCTTCCCTGTGAGGAAAAGGAAAGGCACATACTAAAGGGGGCATAATCGATGTGCTAGAGCCAGAAGGCGTTTCCTCAGAGACGAAACTAGGACGTGTGGAAGAAAACTCGGTCATTATACATAGGCTAGAGTAGACAGTAATGTTCACGAACGCTTATGCAAGGGAGTAATAAAAGGTGGCAGTGGCATTGTTGAGGTTGAGGGGAGTGGTCCATCTGCATGGCACGCGGGTTGGGACACTGCTGACGTTCTTTGGTTGACACCGAGCAGGGAAGACAGCAGGGCCCGGTTGTGACCCATCCTTGCTGTGGCTGAGGCAAGTCCGCTTTCGCTGTTGACCGCCTGACCTGCTGACGAAGTTGTTGGGTTTTCCTCTGTGGTCATCCTTTATGAGAGAGCCACCACTTTGCATCATCAGTGACAACGCGATAGAGCCCTGCATTCGTATATGGAGAAGTTGACTCTCTCCTCTTACTCTGGTATTTTCTCGGGCAGGCAGTTGAACTGTTGAAACTATGGAATTAGAAAGGGCTTTAGAAGTTCTGTGCTACTCACTATCATTTATAAATAACAGTATAGTTGACAAGGACCACTTACGGAGTTCTGACTGTGTGCTAGGTACTGTCCTAATGACAGAAGAAGAAACAGGAATACAAAGGACAATGTAAACATCTGCCAATCGGAGTGATACTTGTCGTTTAGTGTCATTATGGAATGACTACATATAATTTTGGCAACTGGCTTTCTGGTTTAAAAATCCGTGTTGATTGCAACTTAAAAATTTCTTTTATATCATTGATACTGTAAAAAGAATTGATTCAGGTATATTTTGGATCATCTGGATGACCCGCTTAAGCCCGCAGAACTTCATTATGGTGAGCATACACAAAAGTAGTGAAACTAGCACAGCAAACATCCATATGCCTGTCATCTGGCTTCAGTGATGACCAGATTTTGCCCATCTTGTTTTTCTCTGAATTTCGCCCTGGAATAAAAAATCGCAAGCCTCCTATCGTTTCTCTTATAAATACTAAGCGTGTAGGGTGACCCCTCCCCGGTCAAGCGCAGCCACTTCATCACCTAGATTTGCTTTTGTATCTGTAATTCCAGGTGATAAGAAATGTCACTTTGCTTGTCCTGGGTTAATGACAAGAGAAGTGGGATTAACACGTAAATGATACGTTTCTCAAGGGATTAATGGGGAAATTTCACTGTGGTCCAAACGGAGAGAAGTGGCAACAGAACCCATGGGTCTACCCTGGCCACGCAGGAGCTGCTCCGTCCCACTGTGTGCTTCGTGGCGGGAACATTGGTTTGTTAGAGCCGAGCAGTAGGGCCAAGAAAATTGTCAGCAAAATAATGGTGTGTGAATTTTTTTTTGACTTGTGGCTTTGCTTGCACTTAAGTCTGATTATTTGTTGCCATAGTTCCAGAGTGGTATAAGTCATCCTGGGGGTCATGAGACTTCTTTTCCTGCCCATTACTCCTGGCAGTTTCTGTGCGGTGAAGGTGGCCTTTCGCTGCCCACCCCCCCACCCCTCGCTGGACAGTCACAGGGCCCCACGTTGCCAGATGGGGAGAAGCGCGCCATCCAGAACACATGGGCAGCAGACTCAGAGCAGCTGTTCCTTTTATCAGTTTTCTGATCTACGAAATGTGATAGTAATGTGTACTTCTTGGGATCATTGTGAGGGTGGAGTAAGATCACTTACGTACATGCCTAGTGCAGTGCCTGACGCCCAGTAGCTCCCTCAGAAAAAGTACAATAATTTCCATCTTTCCTACTTACCCTCTTTTATTTTTCCCTCTGACATGTGCTCAGAGCCCGGATATCTTGTTTTTCTTCTGCATGGCCTCTATCTGTCTGTGTGCCTCTTAAAATGTGGCCCTCAGAGGTAATCATAAGTGTGATCTGAGCAGTAGTGAGTAGTTTGAGTATTATTACTTGGGTCACCTTCCCTTTCATTCCTCCCTCCTTTAAAAAAAAAAAATAAAAGCAATTGGAGTAATTATGAGTGACTTTCATAGAATTAATTTGCAAGGAAACTTTCCATTAACTATGTGTAAGAGAAGCAAGTCACAGTAGAACTTCTTGCTGGTCTAATTGGGATTCCCACACAGTGATGAAAATAACATCAGTCTTGGTACATCTCTAGGTGTTTATTGCTCTTATTGTTTGAATTACACTTTTACTAATTATGTTTTAGAGCATTTTGCCTTCTTTAGAATGATTTATGGTAGCTACACGGATAAACTCTCTTTTGTCACCAGCGAAATAATGCGAGACTTCAGTTAATTCGTTCATGAACATTCGTATTAAAAGATACTTTCTTCATCTAGAAACTAAAGAGCGTTTCTCTTTTTCAGAGACCAGCATTGAGAAGGGACCTTAATTTTTTCTAACATTTCTTTATCTCACGGATAAAATGAGGTTCTTAGATGAAGCTGCCAGAATACCCGGTTGATGGTCACGTGTCCCAGTGAGCAGCGTCTTCCGGGGGGAGGAGTGGCATGCGTGCCTTCTCCCGGAGACACCTGCCCACGTGCATTAGCTGCTCCTGAATAGAACTGGGTTTGCGAATCTTTGCAAGCCACTGCTTTCTTAACGAGGACTGGCTTTTAACTGGATAAAGAGCCGGATTGAAAGGATGTGCCCTCCCAGCCCAGTTCACCTGCGATTTTCATTATTTAGAAGTCCCTGGGTGGTCAGTTCAATTGTGGAGGAAGGTGGATAGTGAGTCCTTTTGTAAACTGTGCAAGCTCAGGTAGCTTCTGGTTGTGGTGTTCTCTAGCGTGTTCCTGTTGTTGAGCCTGGAGCTATTCAGGATGCCTTTCCAGCCCCTTTCAAGGGGAGGGGGCTGTGCTGTGTTCTGTACACAGCGTGTGGCGCTCTCTGAGGAGAGACCCCAGCTGCCCGAGAATGTACCGTGATCTGGTGAAGGCCGATGTCTGAAGTCCTTCTAGCAGAGCTCCCACTGAGGCCATCAGGGGCCTGGCGTACGGGCTTCTGCCTCTGGTGTGTGGCAGCAGAGGGGGCGTCCGGAGGAGAATGTCTCCGCCGGGGCGGGCTCCCTTTGCTCTGGCTGGTCGTGCCAGCTTGCACACCCCATCAGAACCCAAGGAGGCCCAGAATGCTTCATTTCAGTGACTTGGGAGAATTGAGGAGACATTTCTGGAAGCCCTGTTTGCTTCCAGGATCTCTGAAGGAGGTCCATGCTGTGCTGTTCCCTGGTTTGTGGCCCAGGACCCACTGGAGACATGGAGAAGCGCTCTCATGAGGGGCGTCTGAGCCAAGTGTTAACTCATTTGGAGTTCATATTCCTATGGAGTTGCAGACAGGAGTCCATTAACCATTGCTGGCAGTTTCCACCTTTGAGTGAGAAGCTGGGCCGCTGTCAGCCTGTGTCCTCGCGATGGCTTTCCCACCACGTGTCCAGGACCTGCGCTGCCGCCTGCTCAGGTTCTTGCCCCACAGACTTGCTTTTTGGAATTTTTTTGTGCCCTGTCTCTCACATGGCTGCAGCTGTGACAGGAACTTTACGTTTGTGAAATTTGGAGGACAGTTACTGTGATGGGAGCATCAGGATAAGGAAAAGGAGGGCATCCCTGTGGGGGTGGGGAGCGAAAGGGCAAAGGAGTGAGCTTATGCAAGAGAGCGTGAAACTGGTTTCAATTTTGACTTAATTTATTTTGGCTTTTTAACATCACTTAATGATAGCAGTTCGTTTTCTGTGTTTTTAATTTATAAACTATATGAATTTATAACTATAAATAGTTTTTAGTTTCTCAGGTGATTACCTGAGGCAGAAAAATGTCCAATGTCTTTCCTCTAGGCCCAGTAATTCACGCTGGGTGAAACCTAAAGTTGTCGTTACGCGCTCAGGGTCTTAGGTGTGTGTTCCCACATACCTTCCCACAGTCATTATCTGGCTCACGTCTGGCAGGGATCGGCAGCCTGCGTGGACTCTGCGAGTCCACCACGAAACAGGATTCCAGTTGTTCCTGAAGTGTGAGCCTGTGCCAAAGCCTTCCTGAGCTTCCACATGAACACTGCAGTTCTAACCAAGTGCGACTAAGTATTGTAACCTGTGTTCAAGGACGCTTTGACTCTTTATTGCAGGAGTGCATTGCATATATTTCCCATGTACTCAGGGGTTGAGATTTAGTAAAACTAATCATTTTTATTGCTTTATCAGGGTCATTGTTAAGAGAAGCTGGCTTTGTTGTTTGTTTAAATTTACCAGAACGTGGAGGGGCAGGACACAAAGGCTCTAGCACTTTCTTGGCCGGTGCTGAGGACCAGCCTCCTCACCACCATGGCCTTTGTGTCACTAGTACAACCAGGGGAAACAGACAAATAAGTCTCAGTATTACTGTGAAAATCCCTTTACCCCAAAGACCCTGCGAGAAGGGCACCAAGGACCCCTAGGGATCAGTGAACCATACTTGGGGAGCCTCTGAGATAGCTCAAGGGCCTGAACCAGTTAAAGGGGACAAAATGGGACACTGAAAAGCTCCCACCCTCACCAGTGCAGGTACAGGTGGTTTCAGCACTTGGGATCCTGGCAGGCTCCTGGGACTGCTGTGCGTTGGTCTGTCACCCTCCCGACCTGGGCTCGGTGCACACTCTCAGGGGTCTGTCCCCATTAGCACTCACCAAGGACCTTTGCTGTAATAGCGCCTAGACAATGTGTGTGATCATTTAATGCACAAAAGATGAGAAATCCCCTGCCCTCCCCCCATCCCACCCACCCCCACCTGACAGCCCCACAGACATCAGGATGAAGGACGCAGAGTCAGCCTCACCTGGTGGGACTCTGGACCAGAGAAAGAGTTGCATGGTTTAAACCTGTTTTTTCTCCTTTTTCTCTAGTGAAGAGGTCTGCAAGCGAGGATTCACGGTGATCGTGGACATGCGTGGGTCCAAATGGGACTCCATTAAGCCTCTGCTGAAGATATTGCAAGAGTCCTTTCCCTGCTGCATTCATGTTGCACTGATAATCAAGCCAGACAACTTTTGGCAGAAACAGAGGACTAATTTTGGCAGTTCTAAATTTGAATTTGAGGTAACTTCCACGTGTAGCCAGACCAGTTAAACCAATAGGCATGGTTTATTAAAACTTGACTTTTTCCTCATCATTTTAGATAATAGATTTTTAAAACCACATATTAAATGGGAACTGCACATCTTACATACATATGGCATGTAAAATTAGTTAATTCATAAAACAACAAAATTCGGTTCGGTTATCACATTACCCTACTGGATTATTTCACCCAAGGGCGATTTAGGTTTTAGTTCTCTTGGTTTTGGGTGGTGGGGCTGCTGAGGTATAAGGCGTGTACCATAGAAAGAGGTTCCCTCTTACTTCTCTTGATAAAACAGCTTCTCCTTTGAGTCCAGGCGGCTTTATGCGGCCTCAGATTCATCATTGCCTTAGCCTTGGGAATAAGGGAGTGTTAAGGAGAGATACCCAATTTCACGTGTCCAGAAGAAACTTGAGTTTTCACCTTGTCCTTGATAATGGAGGGAATGATCTGTCCTGTATTTCATGCATCAGTTCTCTCCTTTATGAAAAGGGAGATACTCCTTTAAAAACTATGCAGAGTTCTGAATTCAACGGCGCATAAGGTCGCCAACTCTCAGACGGTGTGTGAGACAAGCCTCAACCTGCTAACTTCTTTTCCTTTCCACTGTCACCTCTCCTTCAGCTACCAAGGCTTTGCCCGGGCTTTGATGCAGTTAGTGTAAGGAGATGATTATGGGAAGAAAGTATTCCGGCCACCTTGAAACTTGATTCATGCCGTAATATTCTGTAATAGAATGTTTTCTTACAAGATCTCATAATTTTTGGTTGAGTAGCTTGTGCTGCTTCTAGCAAGTTTGCCCAAACAGTAGGTTTCAGTGAATGTATTCATGTGTGTTAAGGTAAACAACAACAGTAGTATTATGCACATCGCACAAAATTAATTCTTAAGTTTCAGGTTGCATGTTAACTTTTCTAAGTGTTTTCACATGTGCATTACTTGCATTTTTGAATCTCTTGCCGTGATTTTCAATCTGAAATCTGAATTTAGTTTAATTTGAATTTGAAACTGCATTCGAGAGATTTAGGTAAAAGATGAAACCAGTGAGCCTTTCTCTTCACACAGCTGAGAAGTGATTTTGGATGACAGTTTATTGGGTCTTACTGTTTTCTTGATGCCGAATTTAAAGTGTGTTGCTTTTAATTATACATGTTTTAAGCAGAAACAATGGTTTAGCAATATAATGCACACAAATGTTTGCTAGTCCAATTTTGATATCTTCCTCTGGGCCTTTAAAATTATCTAAACCAGCTTTTCTATTGAACTTAACTGTCTCTACATTGTTACCAGCGTCTCTCTCTGAAGTTAATAACATCTCCATGGATGTTATTAAAAGTCTGGACAGATGAGACAGGAATGAACCTACAGTCACATTGCAAACAAAAGTGCAAAACTAGGAGCAGCCCTCTTTCTAGCTCTGTTGCTTTTTGCAGGTTCTCGTGCCAGCCAGCGTGGAGCTGATGCAGTCCTAGGTTTCTCTAAGGCTGGAAGTGACAGAGGTGGGGCTAAACCAGCCTTTCTCTGTTTTATTTTTTGGTTCTTAGGCTACACATCTTTTTCCTTTAACTTTGTTTTTGCATTTAATGACCCCGCTCCCACCCCCCATGTTTTCCTTGAGGCACAATATTGATAATAACCCTGCAGCACATGGTATATATAGGTAGGGTGAGGTTAAGATTTTGGCTTAGATTGTAAAGGACTAAAACTTGGTCGCTGTTAGATTGGAATGTAGTGCAAACTGGAATGTACAACCCTTCTACTACTCAGAATTGTGACAGATTGTTGAAATGAATGAAACATTCCCTCTGTCTTTAGCTTTATGGCAAGAGCTTCTGCCCTCCCTGGCTGGCTAACCTTTGTATATTTTAGAAAGTTTCAATAAGTCATTCATATCCTATCATCTGCTACCTGATGGGAGGTGGAGTTAGGACCAGATGAGCCTTGATCGTAGCCTGGTTGGAGCATGTTTATCACTGAATAAGTAGCTCACAAATATGTGTCCTCAGAGGGAGGTGGCACTTCACAGGGTTTTGGAAGCCCATGAGCAAGACATTTGCTTGATTGCCGAGAGCAGGAGGCCTCTACAGAGTTTTCTGTTGGGAGTGAGATGGTAGAGTGGTGCAGATGAGAAAGAATGCATTGATGAAAGTAAAATTTCCAAATCATCTGCTCTGTATTGCGATTTAAGACATTTCCTGGTTATCATGCCTAAGATAGCATCTCATTTCTTTAGCTCTCATGAGATACATGTCCTATAATTTTAGGTATTCTAACTAGCGTGTTGTTCTAATGGACTTCTCTTTCACTGACTATACTGGTAATGTTTCTTTCATCTGCATTTGTTTTTATGGGGCCAGAACAAGGTATGTTTTCTGTAAAGAGATTATTTGCTTTATGTTTGAAAATCTGTAAGTAAGTATTGCACATTGCATTATGATAAGGCCACAGAAAATTGGTTCATCTTCTCATACGTGATTTTTTTTCCCCTTAAGACAAATATGGTCTCTTTAGAAGGCCTTACCAAAGTAGTTGATCCTTCTCAGCTAACTCCCGAGTTTGATGGCTGCTTGGAATACAACCATGAAGAATGGATTGAAATCAGAGTTGCTTTTGAAGACTACATTAGCAATGCAACCCACATGCTCTCTCGGCTGGAGGAACTTCAGGACATCCTAGCCAAGAAAGAATTGCCTCAGGATTTAGAGGGGGCTCGGAACATGATCGAGGAGCATTCCCAGCTGAAGAAGAAGGTGATTAAGGCCCCCATAGAAGACTTGGATTTGGAGGGACAGAAGCTGCTCCAGAGGATTCAGAGCAGTGACAGCTTTCCCAAAAAGAACTCCGGCTCAGGCAATGCGGACCTGCAGGGCCTCCTTCCCAAGGTGTCCGCCATGTTGGACAGGCTGCACTCCACACGGCAGCACCTGCACCAGATGTGGCATGTACGAAAACTGAAGCTGGACCAGTGCTTTCAGCTGAGGCTGTTCGAGCAGGACGCTGAGAAGGTAAAGGAGCAGGGGGAGGGCTTCCTGGACCGTTGGGGTCCCAGCAGCGAGGGAGCTGCGTCGGTCGGGAGAGAGGGCGGAGGACGAGTCAAGCACGCTCAGGGTTCGCTGCGGCCATCTGCCCCCCGCCTGCCTTCCAGCTTTCCTCGTGGTGCAGGCCAGGGCTTTTTCAGGAGCTGTGAGTTCTTCATTACTGACAGTTCAGTCTAGCATGCCTATAGGATAGACGAGAAGGATATCTTGAGTTAAAAGGGTGACAGCTTTAGAGAATTTATATTACCGAAAGCAATAATTACGTAGGTAATTTTGCCCCTAGCTGCTCCGCACTCCTATATAAAGCCAGTGACAGAACTCCATTCCGGTCTGTTATTGACCATGCTTTTAAAATAAAAGACCAATAAGGTGTTAAAAAGAATAGCTTCTGGGAAGTATGGGTGGTGATTACTTACGTCCTCATTTTATTCTCATGCTACAGACAAAACAGCTGGTCCAAGCGGATGCTCGCGTTACCAGCTCTCTTAGCAATGCGGAAACAGGACACTTTAATTTAGAGGATTGTTGCAAGCCATGAACACGGGTGAATCGATCACTCTTAATTTGAGCTCATTGAATTTTTTTCACAGACAGTAAAATATTTTCTAAAGTTAAAAAAAACTACATCCCAAATCTTTGATACAAAAGGACCTTTCAAACAGTGACAGTCCACTACTGTTGTTTGGCAAGCTTTTAACCTGTCAGTGTCCTTATGTTGAAAGAAGTGCCTTGTCAAAGACACTGGAAAAATCTTCCTTTCAATTACTAGAAAAAACAGTTGACTGTCTCTGGGATTCTGGTTCAAGTCACGATACCAGTCCAAATAATGATAGTTATTTCCTTTTGCTTTCATGTTGTCCCTGGGAGCAATGTAATTGACATCCTTTCCCAGGTAGCATCTGTATTGAACCTTGAGAGAGATGTCATCATTAAATTTTTTCCCCAGTCTTTCCTATTTTTATGGTAAATTTTATGGTTTGCATTTGCACAGTTTTTAAAATACTATTTGCACTAAAGCATATATGATCTTGTAGTCACCGGAATTGCTGTCAGTAATCTGTGAGCGTAGCAAAGCCCGTCCAGATACCTGTAAGTCCCCGATTTCACCTAACATGTCTTTTCACTGAAGAACAGTGTGGCCAGTCAAGCAGTTCATTATAGCAGGGAGGCTGGGTTGAGAGTCAAAGATTAGTTTTAATTAGCCTGGGGGATTTGAATATCTCTCTTTGCCTCTCCGTTCCTTAATTCCTCATCAGTCGAAGGAACACATGAGATAAGACTTTCTTCTAGATGGCGCAAGTTCGGAACAGCTTACTTAGAAGTCAAGGATCTTTTGGACCCAAATGCCTGAGAGGTTGTCAGAGCAAAGACAGTGCCCCTGATTGGCGTGGCCCTGCTCCTGAGCCTTCGCCAGTCATCTCTCTTTCTGGGGTGATTTAAAGTTGTCTTTTTTCATTCTGGTAGATGTTTGACTGGATCACACACAACAAGGGCCTGTTTCTGAACAGCTACACTGAGATTGGGACCAGCCATCCTCATGCGATGGAGCTCCAGACACAGCACAACCACTTTGCCATGAACTGTATGGTAAGATGCCGTCTGAACAGATGTATCTTGTATGTAAGAGGATTCTAGCAGACGGGAGGGATTTACACAGATGGTGTCCCGTTTAGTCTCTGCGAGCCTCAGTTTCCTAGTCTGTAAAGTGGGGATTATATCTGCCTTCCATGGAGTTCCATAATTTTATTTCTTCTGCACATGTAAAACACTAAGATAGTGCTGAATGCATAGTAAGTACTTGATAAATGGTAATTATTAACAGTCATGTTATCACCAATTAAAAACATTAGTAAAATAAAAGTATGGGTGATGTCCTTTTTTTTTTTTTTTTAAGGTTTAAGTCTGTTTTCTGGTTCTTTACAATAAACTTCTATTACTTTTCTAAGTTAAAGTTTTTTTTTTTTAAAGATTTTATATATCTATTTGAGAGCGACAGAGATGGTGAGAGAGAGCATGAGTGGGGGGAGAGGGAGAAACAGGCTCCCCCGCCAAGCAGGGAGACCAACATGGGGCTTCATTCCAGGATCCTGGGATCATGACCTGAGCTGAAGGCAGAAGGCGGACACTCAACCGACTGAGCCACCCAGGCGCCCCTCTAAGTTAAAGTTTTAATTGGAAGAGCGGGGTAACCCTGTGCCATGGTTGGTGGCAGCTCCCGGGGGAGCTTCCAGGCCTGTCTGGCCCCTTGTCCACTACCCCTCCATGAGTGCTTGGTACCCAGCTAGGACATTTCTTTATGCAGAGCAAGGGCCTGTTAACTTTCAGCCTTTCTTGTGCTTCCTACAGTGTTTTAAACATTTTTTGACAAAATGAAAATGCTAAATATCAATATACAGAGTTGACAGTCTCTAAAGCATGTTAAGGGATGCCAACAATTCTGCTCATTGCACTATCACAGATACTTTTAAAAGCTGTGGTGAGGGCACCTGGGTGGCTCAGTCGGTTAAGCATCTGCCTTCGGCTCAGGTCATGATCCCAGGGTGCTGGGATCAAGTCCCACATCGGGCTCCCTGCTCAGTGGGGAGCCTACTTCTTCCTCTGCCCCTCACCCTGCTCGTGCTTTCTCTCTCTCTGTCTCAAATAAATAAATAAAATCTAAAAAAAAAAGCTGTGATGATAAGAACTAGAGGTAGGTACTTTTAACAAAGGGAATTCTGTATTCTATCTTACGGGTTGTTTATTGGGCCGTGTGCCACCACGTTCCTTTATCTGTGTAGTCAGTGACGGAATGATTGGAAAGGTCTCCTCCACAGACCCTCTACACTCAGTACAGTCTGGGTGAGGATCTGAAAGTGACGCAGGACACTGTAACAGAACCTCGGTGGCAGTGGGTGTCCTCAGTGGTCCCCACGGCAGAGCCGTCTGAATGGAGAGCTCTGCTCTGGATTCTAACAGAGGACATCTGCGTATGCCCTTTCCAGCACTTTTGGGGTTGATTTTCCTCTTTAATGTTACAAACAAAACAAAAATCAGTAACTCTAGTCACCTGCAACTAGTGGGTGAGAACACATATGGGGCGGGGAGGCACCGATTTTGACTAAAGGACACTAGTTAGAGCACTGTTGCCCCAAGAGCCAGGGAGGCCAGTTTCCCGCTGCCCATGGCCTTGGCTGACTGTCACAGCTTCGCGGGCGCCCTCTCCCTGCTACTGCAGATACCGGTCGTCTCTTAGGCGATTCTAGCCTGCAGATGTGCCCAGAAGAGGAGCTCAGAGGCTGGAATCTGTGGCTCTCTGATCCCGGAGTGACTCCATCTAGTTCTGATTTGGGTTAAAGTGGAGAGAAAAAATGAGTAGGATAGGGTACAAAGAAAGAATGGACAAGTGCATTCCTCAGGGGCTTCCTGGGTGGGCTGCGGACGAGGGGACCACGAGGAGGCCGTGCAGGGTGTGTGGTAGGGGCAGAGGGGCCCAGAGGACCACGGCGAGAGGGGAGAGGAGGCAGGAAAAACGGAGAGAGGTTTGGACAGGTTGGGTATTTAGATTTAGCAGCACAATTGGGAGGAGCCAATGAGGTGTGTACAGTTTTGGGGGACCCATCAAGAGGAGCAGTGTTGTGATGAACGACAGACCTGGGGTGTGTTGAGGCGTGCGTTCCCACAGCTGCCTCTGCTGAACTGGCAACCTCGAAGGTGCCTGAAGGCTGAAGGGAACATAGCATAGTGAGAACTTGTTTTGAGGGACAAATGGGTACTTTTTTTCAGCCTCACACTGTTATTTTTGCAGTAAACTGGTGGGCTTGAAGATGGGCATTTCCACAGAGTAGAAAACTTTATTGAAAGTTTGCACACGGCATTGCTCCCTTTCATGCGTCCGTTCCTCTTCCACGGAGAAAGTGGATCCGTCTGCAGAAGATTCTCTGTTGGCACCACACAGACGACTTGGGCTCGTGTAGACGGGAGAGCTTGTTTCCACACAGAACAGCCTGTGGTTGCTCAGTGTGTAGCGTGTAGTTCCTGGGTTCTAGTTAAAAGCTGCAGTGTTGGGTTTTCTCCGTTCTGGGTGATTGCTTCTCAGTAGGCTTGCCATCTGGACCCTTGTCAGGATTCGAAGCCAGCGAGTGAGTAAGAGTATATTTGTGTGCACCCACTTGTGTACATGATTACTTTGTGCCTACCAGTCTGCCTCTCAGCTAGTTGATTTGTAATTTTGCAGTTTTAAAAATAGAAATTGAAACCAATATTTAGAGTTTATGGAAATCAGATAGCAAATATGTACACTGTTCTATACCAGGTGATTCTGCTGTTAAAAATGGAACTTAAGTTAGTGGGCTGTGTTTCAGAAAGTGCTGTCATCAGCGGTTCCTACAAGGAAGCCTCTTGTTTGCCTTCCCCGACAAGCCCTCTTTCTCTCCCCCTGTTGCAGAACGTGTATGTAAATATAAACCGCATAATGTCGGTGGCAAATCGCTTGGTAGAGTCTGGCCACTACGCCTCTCAGCAGATTAAGCAGATTGCGAATCAGCTGGAGCAGGAGTGGAAGGCATTTGCGGCAGCCCTGGATGAGCGGAGTACCTTGCTGGACATGTCCTCCATTTTCCACCAGAAGGCTGAAAAGGTCAGTGCCTGGGACCCGCAGCCCACGAGCTAGTAACTGGAACAGGTCCTCCCCCAGTACCCTCCCAACCTGCAGCCAGATCCGATCCCTGGAGGACTTCTGTATGACATCTACAGTGCTTAAGAACATGAGCTCTGAAGTCAGGCAGCTGTGCACTAAAACCCCAGCTGTCTGGCCCTGTGCTGTGCGATCTTCAGCAAGTTACTTCACCTCTCTGTTCCTTGGTTTTCTCATCTGTAAAGTGGAAATAAAACTATCTACTTGAGAGGAGTGTTTTCTCATGTAAATTAGATAATTCATATTAGGTGGCCTGGTATACAGTAGGTACTAATCAGTGGTAGCCACTGTTCTTTTTCCCTCTTCTCCCTTCTCCCCACTCTCCCTCCCCTTCCTCCTCAGTACTGTCACTTTAGTATTCTGATAGGATGCTTTGGCCGCAAGTAATAATGCCTGAGTATTAGGTTTAACTATCAGTGCTTTGCTTTTCTCACAAAACAAGAAGTTGCAAAGTATGGGAGTTCTAGCCATACAGCGATGTCAGGCCTGGGTCTGCTCCTCTTGGGTTGCCTTGGCCTTCCTGACATGGCCACAGAGATGGTGCCACAGCCCCTGCACCTCAAGCATGGTGTCCACTGTAGCCGGGATGGTGGCGCCTGTCACTTTTATCAGGGAAGCATTATTTTCAGAAGGTCCCTTCGTCCCCACACACCTCGCCTCCATTCCCCTTGAGCAGGGGTGGGGTGCAGGCCCATGCCGTAGCTCCCCAGGACGGTGGGAAGAGGTGAGTGTGGCTTTTTAGCCTCCACAGCAGTAGGCCGGCTCTGCCAGCAGGGGCTAGGGTTGAAAAGTGGCTTTTGGGTAGGCAGCTTGCAGTGTCTTTCACGCTTATGAAGTTATTTGCATGGATTCAGACTTCGCATTGGCTTCATTTGCCGATGTGCTGGTCAGAATACTTGAAGAGGTAACATATAATGTGTGCCCATGACACTCCTCACACCTCTGCAGTCCTCCGGTGAGCTTGCTGAAGCAAACACTCTGAAGTTGCACAAGGGAAGTGCTTTGCTCGTGACTCACACTTTAGTAGTGGAAAGTGCTGGGCAGGGAAATACCTTTTCAAGTTGTGGAGAAACAACATAGGAACTTTTAGCTACTAGGAAGACATATGGGGAAGAAGCGAGCGGTTGCCTTGAGGGAGAAATACTGATAGGGGGAGTTTTTTGGTGTTGGGGGGAGACTGCATTCATAGGGATCTGTACTGATACTGCCAAGAAGGAAATAGTATCTCTCTAATCTAGAAACAGTCCCTGTTGAGGAGTGAAGTCAGTAAAGGTAAGATAAAGGTCTCAGCTTGCCCAGGGTTCTGGCAAGACAATGAGAATGTTGCACAAGACCCCAATTAGCAGTGATCTCGACTCTAGAAACCTTTCAAGTGTGAAGCAAGAGAGGGAACTAAAGGGAATAAAGAGAAAAAAATCTTAGTAGCCTCACGTGAAAGCTGTGAATAGGGACTTCCAGGTTTTAATAGTAAGATTTTTCACCTTCCTAAACTTACCTGTTTAATTGGTTTTATGATAAAGAATAAACAAAAGCCCACACACAAAAACCGTTTTTTTAAAAAAGTAACAGGAACCCGCCCCAGCAGAGAACAGCACCATGCTCACCCCTGCTACCTATCGTTGTCCTGAGTAGTGGTATATTGTTCACTGGACACCATCATGGGTGTGAGGATGAGCTGTCTGGTCCCTATATATAGGTCCCTATATATAGGTCATCTGGAATGGTAACATATTAGGGGGTGTAGCAACCCCTGGAAGTACAGGTGTGCGAATTGGTACTGGGCTGTCAGAAAGTTCTATGAAGACGATATGAATAAATGTGAGACAGGACAAGCTACCTGGGTGAATGGCAGAAGCAGAGTAACACACAGGGAAAATCTCTTTCATAAACATGGTAGGATTCAGAATTGTAAATAAACCCCGAAGTTAATTGCTATTCTAACCTGCTTGAAGATAATCTAGAAATGTGGGTGCCATGGGGCATTTTCAAACATTCAGCATCAAAAGAGCCTGGGGTATTTTCGTTTGGATAAGATGAATGACTGTAATTTATGGATTTGAAGGAAACTAAACTAGATGAATACATTACTGAACACAACTTTGTGGGATCCTTCATAAACTGTAAGAGTGCTTGAGGTCTCTGTGTGTATCGAGTAGCCAGAGAAGAAGCCAGATATGATCATAGGGACAGAGGGGCCTGGTGAAGAAAGGGCCCAGCGTCTCTGATGGACCTCGATCGAGGTCTGCCCAGGCAACTAAATGTGCAGATGGGACATTAGAAAGTGTTCAGAGTGTCTTTAGTCTCAGGTGAAAACGTTATCGGGAATCTTCCGCTTCACTGAACAAAAGTAAGATCCTTGAAATTCTCATGCGTGAAGGAAGATCACATCTACTCAGTACTTTTCCTCTTCCCAGGAGAGAAATAGCTCAACTTTGGTCTTTTGTTTTTTTAAGTGCTTTGCTTTCTGGTTATGCTTAAGCTGTTTTCGTAAGCTCAGGGGGGAAAAGACCAGAAACTTGGACATCGTAAGTGAGGTTGCCCTCTTAGCCACCTCTTTGAACCCCATCCAGACGTATCAGTAAGAAATGAAATCTGATGAGGAAGGCCTGGAGCTCCACTATGGGACCCCCGTGGTTCATGGTGTTACCGAAGCAAGCAGCCTTCCCTGTAAGGATTCCAGCTCCCAGCTCGGGAGACATGTGCCCTGCACTGCCCAGCCACGCTCCTCTGCGGTCTCTCAGTGGGTGTTCTGGTGTTGGGGTTTGCTTGTGGTTTTACAAACATAAATCTTGAGGTGCAGACTAGATGAGGAGAACATTGATTAGACAGCGTGCCTTCTGCAGGTGTCTCGGCTGTTTATGCGCTCTCAGGCCTTCTCCCACTCTGGGGACGTCCTGTGGGCAATCGGAATCTCTGTTTGCAAGCTTGGAGTCAGGACCACAAGGCTGGCAGTCTCACCGGTACACGGTGTTCAGGGGCTCTGGCCTTCACTTCTTTTGGTCATGGGGCATTATCCGCTGGATGGTGTCTCCATACGGAGAAGCTTTCATAGCTAATGTTATTAGAATTACGTTTTTATAAAACCAGAGAAAGTGATTGATTTTACTACAACTTTGCATCTCCAGTTTTTTAAAAAAGAGTGATCTGGGGTGTGAGGGTGATCTGGCTGCGACATCTGTCACCCCACTGATTGCCAGTGTTGATCCCACTGATCTGGCTGGCGAGGTGCGTTTCCCCCTCCTCTGTCCCCGCTCCACGTGTGTCCCTCCCAGAGCTGCACACTGCACCCAAGAGGGTGACTGTTCCCGAAAGAGGAGGATAGTCTTCGGTCAGGAGCGTGCCAGGATCTGTGCTTTCCTGCTAGAATCCCCACACAGACCCTCCAGGTCCATTTGTGGAAAGGAGGGTAGTCAAACTTCGAGACTCCCAACACATCCAAATGAGGTGCTGTGTCTGCCTTTCTAAAAACAAAAAAAAGGGTCTAGAGCTGCACTGTCCAGTAGGGTAGCCACTCACCACATGCGGCTGTGGAAATTGCTTAGTTTGTTAATAAGATAATGTAAAAGTAAATTAAAATGCCATACAGTGTCCACCCTGTGGCTGCTGGCTTCTGTAGACCAGACCGCACAGATAGACATTTCCATCACTGCCGAAAGTTCTGTGAGTGCTGATAAAGGTATGCCTTTACAGTGAGCCTTCAATCTGATTACCTCATTTTATCTGTGAGTTTGAGAGCCTCTCCAATTTGATAATAGCCAAAAATAAAGTAAGAGCCAGTATCTGTATAGTTCTTTGGAATCTACAGTATTTGTTTAGTTCTTTAGAATTTACAGAGCTCTCTAACACAAAATGTCATTTCATCTTTAAATCAGCCCAGTGAAGTAGATGGGGCTGTGGTGTTCTTGTCCTTATATTGTGTTTGGGGAGCGATTTACTTATGTTGGGACTTCTGTTGAGGTATGTGACAGTCTTTTAGTTCCTGACATAATAGAACACTTTCACAACAAAGCACTTAGGTTAATATCCTTACAAAAAAAGTTTTAGAAATAACATTTATGGCAAATATGACCTATCCTAGTTATCCACATAATTTTATCCTAAGTCTGGGTTGGAACTCGGAGGAAAATAATACTTCGCTATTCCTTTTTGAATTTTTAAGGCAAATAATACACATGTAATTGTTCCCATTTTAATGGTATTTTACTTTATTGAAAGCATAGGCCTAACTCTTGGCTTGTGGACAAAATCAAGATTCTCATGGAATGGAAAGGAATTGGAGTAAATATGTATAAAAATCAAAGAAAAAGTTCTTAATGAGAACAGGTTTAAGGCACGTGATCACTGGCATATTCTGGTTCAAGTTGAGCCTGTCTCCTCCAAGTTACTGTGGTGGTTCTGTCAGAGCCTCGCAAATGGAACAGGCTCCTCACTCCTGTGATCTCCACGGGCAGAGAAGAGAGCCCATCTCCCTCGGAGGAACCAGGAAAGAGGGCGTGCTGATGAATACTCATGGAGCAAAAAGGATGAAATAAAAAAGAAAAGTAGTAAATTAGAATTTACTTTACTATAGGCAAATATAAAACTTCTAGGGTAAGATTTTCTAGACACGAAAATAAAAAATTGAAATAAGAAAAGAACTCTGATGTTTGAGTTCATATGTATATTAAACATGTACATGTGTGTACCTGTAATTTTAAACAGGTCTTATTTTTGCCAAAGAAGAGAAAATCCCTCTAAATATTTGAAAAATCCCCATTCTAGGCAGTTTTTGTCTCTTTGTCTCCTAAATCGGCTAACCACTCATGCTCAGCTGTGCCCCGTCATGAGCCCTGGTGGGGGTGAGGGAGGGGTGGGAGGAGGCAGAGCAGGCCAGGGAGCTGAGCAGCTACCAAATTGGAAGCCCCCACTCTCTCAGCATGTGGAAGGTAGTGGAATAAATGTTTATGAAAACAAATCTAATTAATTATTCAAGCTCTCCCATTAAAGCTGTGTGTTTTAATTACTCTGCCCTCAACTGCTTGCCTCAATTTTGCAAACTGGCTGAGCCAGACGCTTCATCTTGTATTCAGCTACACTTGAAAAAAGTCACCATTCTGCTGAACATCAGAATTCACAGTTCTATAGCCGGCTCCTGATTTGAATTCATGGAGAAGCATGAGTTCTCTTGCCCTCTCCTGTCCAGCCTCGCTGGATACTGTGTATTCACATATTCTGGGCATTTAAAGCATCAGAGACTGAATTGGCTGCTCTGACCTCTCTCTAGAGCACGGTAGCCCCCTTCTGCTCTGTCCTTTACAGAGTGCATATTCCCCTGGAGTTGTAATCCCAAACCGTATTTCTCAAGATGGTACACGTGCAGGGGCTGGGGGTGAGGAGGGTGCAGTGCAGTAGAGTGGTCAGAGAAGTTTGGGGAACGAGCACACCAGTCTGCCCCCCTTGCCCCCCATCCACAGTGCACATTATCATATTAAAAGGCTCTGAGAGGTTCTATTCTATATAGGTACCTGTTGAACTTTCCCACCAGGATGCCCTTTTTTGGGGAAAACCTATTAGCGCCTTCTTTTTTGGCTCTCTGATTGGAGATTGCTGCCCTCTTTGCCAAAAAAGAGGGATTTTCTCTTCTTTGGCAAAAATAAGACCTGTTTAAAATTACAGGTACACACATGTACAGTGGGTTCAGACTCTTTGGGTGTTCAGCCTTTCAGAAAGCATGGGGGCTTAGAGCTTGCCCTCTGGAGTCGAGTTGCCATCTCACAAACAAAAGACAAATTGCGCTTACACAGAAGTCCTGTGAAACCATGCCCGGGTTTATTTCTGTCATTGGGGTACTTTAACCCAGTGAATTTAGATGGGCAGAACCCTTTCTCCACAAGATTTCCTCATGGCAAGCCATCCTTCTTTATGTGTTTAGGACCTGGCCATATTTTTTCAGGTAAGTATAATCAATACCCTTTCCAGATACTTGAAGAAATTATAAGTTACTTTTACTGCAGGCATATATAAAACTTCTTGAATGTTTCTCTTTACTGGTTGGTTCAAAAATTGGAGCTGAATATATTTTAATAGTCATCTTGATACAGTGATATATGAGCCTGACACTTCTGCTTATCATGTGGTGTTGTATAACTGAAACTCGTTTCGCCCTTGTTACAGCAGAAGCATTTTAGCCTCTTCTGAAGAGTATATGGTGACTCTGCCTTGGATGTGCCGCTGTGGCCTCGTGCAGGAGCAGTTAATTGCTGTCTTGACCTGATGATTTATTAATGATGGTGGTTAACCTGAGTCAGTCCATATTTGAGAAGGGTTTACAATGGTGTTAAATGCAGTCACGGAAGAGGAGTGAAATCAAGATCAAGAAAACTGAGAATCATTCAGCTGACCTGTTTGACGTTTATGGAATGCTCCACACACAAAATCCCTAGAAATATGCGTATATAGTCACATGAGGGGGGAGAGGCGTAAAGTAACTTCATCCCTACTTCTGTTGGTCTGACGGTGTTCGGAAGGCGCCGTAGAGAGGCTATTCCCCTGCGCCGGTGTTGGGTGAAGCCATCAGATGCTATCATATGACACATAATGCCCTATGAATTGCTTTCAAGCTGTAAGGTTTGCATACAGATATGTTTCTGAGCCAGCATGTTAATAATAAAAGGATTTTTATAAACAAATTATTACTTGGGTGACTGTCCTATTTTAAGTTTCTAGAAATGTCATAAGTAATTGGGAGGTCATTATCCTATGTATTTTAAGAGAATCCTAGCATGTTTCCTGTCTGGCAGGTCAGTCACCCAATTTTAAATAGTCACCCTCTGCATTCCCTGGTAAACGTAGAAAGATGCCAGGGAATTAGAGTAAAAGAGGTGGAGCCCAGGGAAATGTGTCCATGTCTATTTGGTGTAATTGAATTAGCGTCTTTAATTGGTCTGCTGCTTGCCTTTGACACTTACCTGTGATGGGTGCTGATAGGATCTCCCTGGGAAGTCTGGCCGTGATTTCTCTGCTATTGATGAATCCCAGGGCTGTGGGGGTGGCAGGGGAGAAAATTGAGGATAGGTTGGAATGGCAGGCCAGCTGAGACTTCCCTTCTTGTTTACATGCAAAATGGAAAAGACCTGTGAGTGAGTCTGCCACCTCCCTCCACCTTCCCGTGGGCTCAGTGGGCACGGCTGAGGACTTTGGCCTTCATTTGGTCTTTTTCATTTCTGTGCATATTTACTTTTAAAAAGGTAGAAAAATGGGCCTGCTGCGCTTCCTGTGTTCAGGCAAATGATTTCAGGAACTCGGGCTTCTGTTAGCATCTCAGTGTTAGAGCAAAGTGGGCAGGCTGGACGGCAGCTCCCAGCTGAGGCTGAGGCGCAGGGTGGTTGGCATCACTGGTTCGGAGGAGGGCTGGGGAATTAGCCAGGAGGCCCAAAACAGAACTGAGGGCAGGTTTGCTCCGGATGTGCTGCTAGCTGTGGGCCTCAGAGCTCAGGGGTGGAGTCCAGGGATGGTTTGAGGGCTCACAGTAGTGCCATCTGAGATGGAGATTCAACCATACTGCATTCTTAGATTCTCTCTCAACTACCCTCACTTCAAAACCGTATTAAAAAAAAAATCTACTTCTCAATATAAATTGCCATTGATAGAAATAATCTTTTTTTTTTTTTTCTTAATCTTACAAGTATATGAGCAACGTGGATTCGTGGTGTAAAGCCTGTGGTGAGGTAGACCTTCCCTCAGAGCTGCAGGATCTGGAGGACGCCATTCATCACCATCAGGGAATATATGAGCACATCACTCTTGCTTATTCTGAGGTGAGCGGGCAGTTCCACTTGAGATGCAAAGCAACAGTTTTGTATCATAATAGCAAAAGCTGGGGAGAAAGAATGCAGTTTTGTCTAGCCCAGAGCTTATAGATTTCGCGTTAAACTGCAGTTTGGTTGTGACTTTTGAATGGTGTGTGTGCTCGGGTGGGGGTGGGGCTCCTATAAAACAGGGTGGACGGCAGTGAGCACACTTCTCCTGCCCCTGTGACGTTTGTGGATTTCCTCTAGTGTGCTTATATTTCCATCTGCTAGGGTGAGATTCCAATTTTCTGGCTTGCATGTACTGAGGAAATACATATTTTTGCATGCTATTCAGTCTAGTTGAACTCAGTTTTCCTGAATGAATCATTCTAGAAAGGAGGGAAACCTGATACCGTCTCATGTTCTGGATCAAAAAGCACACGCTGTTTTATTTGTTTTTTAAAGTTTATTTAAGAGAGAGAGAGAGAGAGAGAGCATGCACGAGCAGGGGGAGGGACAGAAGGAGAGGGAGAGAGAATCTCAAGCGGACTCCATGCTGAGCAAGGAAGCCTGACGTGGGGCTCGATCTCTTGACCCTGAGATCATGACCTGAGCCAAAACCAGGTCAGATGCTCAACCAACTGAGCCACCCAGGTGCCCCCAAAAACACACTGTTTGAAGCTACTAGCTGTTTTAGAAATCTAAGTATAGCATTTTCTTTATTATTTTAAGGTAAACTATTCTTTATGTATCCCTATCTTATTTTCTGCCCCCTTTTTCTGCACCTGTTTTTTAATTTTATTTATTAATTATTATTATTTTTTGAGAGAGAGCTCATGCAGCAGGAGAGGGGCAGATGGAGAGGGAGAGAGAGAATCTTAAGCAGGCCCCACGCCCAGTGTGGAGCCTGATGTGGGGCTCGATCTCACCACCTGAGATCATGACCTGAGCTGAAATCAAGAGTTGGACACTTAACTGATTGAGCCACCCAGGCGCCCCTGGACCTGGCTTTTTTGTGAGGACTTTATAGGATCACTTATTTCATGTTCACAACTCTGGGGCACGTGTCCTCGTTGGCTGTGCTGTTACAAATGAGGAGACCGAGGCTCGGAGATGAAGTGACTTGTGCCAGGTCTGTCGCTGCAGGAGGTAGAGCAGAGACGTGGACCCAGGCAGGCCGGCTCCATGCCGCCTCTGCGTGCTCTCACGCGCTAGGCGCAGTGAGTGCCGAGAGCCTGACCTGTGCCCACCTCATCCGTGGCGTGGTCATCAGGCCAGACCAGTCTGCCGTTGTGATGGTGGTTAAATTCCCGGAGGGGAGTGGGGGCACGTGCTTGTCTTCGGCAGGGTGTCCCCCACTCTCCTGTCATCGTGGGCATTGACAGTCGTGTATGCTGAGATGAAAGCTCACTGGAGACCTGAGTAAGAAATGTTGCAAAACCCTGGCAGAAGGCAGGGCACAGAGTGGAGCCTCAGTTTACCCACGTCTTCCTTGATTAGAGCTACAAACACACTTGTCAAAGTCGTAGGGAAGAAGTCGGCCGTTTGCTTTTCAGCCGGCACTTCCTGCTTCACTGAGCACCTGCTATTCTCCTGTCCTTGTGCCCGGGCCTCCTGATCCCATAGTGTCCCCAGTGCCTGTGATACTTGCTTCAGAAAGTGGTCACGCCTCCTGCCCGGAAGGTTGAAATCTACATATTTGTTTCTCTAGCTACCTTTTTATCCAAAAGATCCCCGCCCCCCCCCCCCCTTTTTAGCACGATTTTATTTTGTCCATGGAATTTTAAAAAGTCCCCTCTGTATTATGCTTCTTAATTTTGTACCCAATGTATTTTAGTAAATTTGATGATCTAATTTATTAGGAACTATATAAATATTAGTGATAGGCTCTTTAATTTTGTTTGCTTGTTTATTTATTTAATTGTGGGAAAGAGGGGCAGAGGGAAAGGGAGAGAGAGAATCTTAAGCAGGCTTCATGGTCAGTGCAGAGCTGGATATGGGGCTCGATCTCAAGACCCTGAGATCACAGCCTGAGCTGAAATCAGGAGTCAGACACTCAACCAACTGAGCCACCCAGGTGCCCAGTGATAGCTTTTTTAACAGTAAAAGTGAAAGTTGAACAGATCTGTAATTTTTTCATCACATTAGTTCATGAGGATTATTGTGAGTTCCAAAAAAACATTAATTTCTTTCTCCCTAGTGTACCATCTCTAGGCATTGTCTGATTTGACCTGTAATAAAGACAGTGAGTAACTGTTGCCCACCATGTAACTGGGCCTTCACTCATCTACATACTAATGATTTTCTCGGGAACTGCATTTTGATTGCCCTGGTAGGTTCCAGACCCCTGTAGGGTAGCTCGCTCATACGGTGCTCGGCACCAGTCAGAGTCAGCCTGACCTGACCAGTGTCATCCCCTGGCTACACCGGCCAGTTCAGTCTGCCTGTTGCCCTTGAACTTCTAGCAGAGTACATAATTCTCTCACCAATGCCTTCTGTAGGAATGGGGCATCTTGACATGGGAACTTACGTGTTCCTGCTGTGCAGTTTCATTAGATTTTATATTGGTACTAAAAGTTTTAAATAATTTGATGGCAAGTAAACTGCTTTTCGGGCTGAGGGATTAAACCACAATTTTTAGCCTAAAAACATGTTTGCAACTGAACTATAAACTCAAGGAAACAGTAACTTCACAGTGAAATGAACAGAAAAGTCTTCCAATAGAACAGAACAAACTTTTTCTTTTTCCTTTTTAATTAAAGTTTGAAATGGTTTTAGGCTTTGGAAAAGTGTTAGAACAAAACAGAGAGCTGCTCCCACATTCCCTTACCCAGATTTCCCAGTTTTTCACGTTTTTCCACAGTTGCTCTGTCGCCCCCTCCCCGCACTACTCTCTGCAGTCAGTAAATCAGCTGTACTGCAACACAAGCATCCTTCCCACAGACCCGTTGGTATTTCCCACGGTTCTCACTGGTCCGGGGCGAGGTCCAGCAGCATACATTACACTTAGTGGACACAACTCATTGGTTTCCTTCCCGGTGGAACATTCTTTAGTCTTTGTGACAGTGTTAGAGAATAAAGCTCCTTCATTCTCTAGGATGACCCTCCACCTCTTGCCCATCCATCCAGGTTTCCTCCTGTGCTGATAAAAGCCAAGGGTCACAGCAGGGTCAGAGGATGCTGACCCCTCCCGCCATTGGTGATGTTAACCTTGACCCCTTGGTGAGGTTGGTCTGCAAGGTTTCTCTAGTGCAAAGTCATTAAAAAAAATTTGGTTTTGAGGAGCATTTTGTGGGAGATAACACTGATAAATGTTTCTCCCTGGTGCTTCTTGCCCCTCCCAGCTCCCTCTGCAATCATTATTTGAGCGCTTCCTTAACTTCCTGGTGTAACGTTCCCAGGCTCACTGTGTACTTTCCCTGCCTCATCCCTGGGATCTCCCATCTCACCGAGGAGTTGCGGTAATTGTGTTGTGTGGGATTTAGAGCCTAAGATGGGGCGCTCAGGAGCACTCATTTACTTGTGGGGCATCAGCTCATGCAGGCCCTCAGGGCAGACAGTCAGGAAACCCTTGTACGCGGCTGTGTCCCTGCGCACCGTGCACGCGCGTCCACTCCACTTGGGACTGCTGCTGTATCGCCCTGTGTCTGTGTTAAAGACCCACGTGTTCATACTGGTGCTTCTGTTCCTAATCCAGTGCGTCAGGGCTCTCTCCAGCCTTGCCCTTGCTGTGTTTATAAATTCCTTCTCAGACGACAGAAGCCTGGCTCCCTTTATCCTCCGATCTGATAGCTGTATTTTCTCAGTCTGCCCCGTCTCCTAGCCACTTGGTCTGCGTCTCTCCCCCCGCCCCCCAGATCTTTAGAAAGCCCCGCAGTGGACACCTCTGTTGGCACCCCCACTCTCACTGCCTCGGACCCTGGGCACCAGGAGGGGAGGGGAAGGAAGATGGGAAGGGAAGGACTGCTTTTGATTTTAAAGTGATTTTTCCTTTCCTGAGTCCGTGGTTTTCTAACTGTAGGGTGCTGGTTAAAGCAGCTGCTCATGCTCCACCCCAGAGATGGAGAGTCTCCATCCGTGTTTAACCAGTGTCCTTACTGACCTGGCACCTCTCCTGCAGAGGCTGTCCGGACCACGCACTGGGAGCCAGTCCTTACCGTGTTTGGAAGGGTGTGGCGCGTCCAGGAGGTGCTCCTCCCAAGGCTAACTGTGAGCCGCTGCCGGGGCGCGGGGTCCTTGAGAAGCAGGGATGTGTGAGAGGGGGACTCTGCTCCTCTTTTTTCTTTTCCTCTCAGTTTCCCTTCTCCCTCCCGTAATTTTTTCTTTAAACAGGGTCTGCAGTTTCTAGTCTCTGATGACACCGGTTTGCTGTGGGAAATCTTCCCAGTGTTTTTTTTTCTAGGACACAAACACCTGCTTTTCGGTGTTTTAATAAGCCCCATCCCATGGTGTTTCTGTTTGTGATTTAGCAGCAGGAGTATACGTGTGCCTCGTAAACACGCGCTTGCTTCAGCTTGCCAGGTTTGGGGCTAATATTGTCTGTTGTAGTTGATCACAGCAGAGTGAAGCAATAGACACGTCTGGGGTAAGCCGTACTTCTAGAAACAGCATGTAGAGTATTCATTTTTAACATTTTATTTTTAAGCAAGCAAACTCGTCAACTATTTTCCCCACAAACTAAATTCATACGGATGACTTTTATCTCAGCATTGCCCGTGTGGTCATGCAGACCTAAACACTGAACGTTGGGATTGTGCAGTGTGTGTCTGTGCACTGGCCGACGGTCTTCGCCACTGCAGCCGTGGGTAGCGACTCTCTCGGAGCAGGAGGAAGGGGGCTGGCACGTCGGCTTTGGCAGCTCTCATTGGCCAGGGCGTCAGGGTAGCCCACGTTTCTCAGTGTAGCCCACGTGCTGACCTACTGCACAGTTCAGCGGGGCCTCATGGAAGTGACTGGTTTGCTGCCCGTGAAGCCGGCCGGCCTCCTTCTGAAAGGCACTATGTACGTGGGTGACGGCATGATTAGCGTTAACAGCATGTGAGAAAAAAACAGCAAAATGAGTCACCTTGACATAGTCTTTGGTGTATGGAAGCTCGGCGACCTTGCTATAGAGGAACTCCTCTACAGCGGTTGTTCCAAAGCCTCCGTAAGTGTTGCACCTCGCTGTTGCCAGGCAGGGTGGTGGAGTCAGCGTTTGGCGCATCAGAGGTGACAGACCACACAGCAGTCTCTGCACACCCCCAATCTTGAAGCCTTGCAAGGGCTTGAAATATAAAGGGCTAAAAACTGGCAGGCCCAAGTGGAATCTGCAGGACAGCCATGTTCTCTGCATGGACCTGACGGGGCTGCTCCAGCGGTCTCCTGTTTTCATCTCGTCTTGGCTTTTCCTTTCTGATAATCCCAGGTAGATCTGTCAGAGAGTCAACAGCTGAAAGGTTTAGAAACCTGCCATTAGAGGACCATCCTAAGAACTCGGCCGGGAGAAAAAACCATCATCAGAGGGGAGCCAGAAAATCTGAAGGCAAGAATGTTGCCTTTTCTCTCTCAGGTGGCCTCCCTGATGCGTGGGGGAAATGCCGCTGCCGGGACAGGACCTTTCAGAAGGTCATTGGCAGGAAATTCTTAGTGTAGCCATCTTAGGACAGGTTTAAACTCCTCATCCAGGGAGGAAGTGTTCCTGTTTGGCCGAGGGCCATCGACCACAGCTACAGGACACGCGGACCCATCGTCACTCTTTCCTGCTTTATTAGAACTTTGATTCCAGAATCATTTCAGCACGAGTTGGAAAGGATAGTGGTGGCCGTGAGGCCATTCCCAGGCTTAACGTGGAGCTGTGTGCTCTGCAAGCCGTGGCCAGCCCCAAGCCCTGCAAAAAAAATCAAATTGTGTTGGTTTGAGTTGATGCAGATGGTGCAACTTGTTTCATGAAAGTTTTGAAGAAGGACCAGTGTTTCTTCACTGCATGCTAAGTGTAGTCATTTCTGATCATGCCTTTATATATTTTGTGTATTTTGCTTGTTTGGGTTATATCTGGGGAATAACATTTCCTAGCACTTTCATATCTACACCACCACATTTGGACCTAATTGACATATTCTAGGTCATATGTGATCTTTGGGTGGTGGCGGTTTTTGTAACCATAAGCAGTGATCTCCCGTACTGTTTCCTTTCCTTAGATCACAGCCACCTGCTTACTTTATGCAAGTGAAGAAGATTCCTTGTGGAGTCTCTTAGCTCTCATCTGATTGATGGGAAATGTAGAGCACCAAGTACCAGAAATAAGAATAGACAAGTCTCTGTGAGGTGTGGTGGAACACACAGAAATCCAGATCTTGCCAATCTTACAAATCTCACGTGGAGTTTGATTAAAAGTAAATATTCAAGGGGTGCCTGGGTAGCTCAGTTGGTTAGGCATTTGCCTTTGGCTCAGGTCATGATCTCTGGGTCCTGTTATCGAGCCCTGTGTTAAGCTCCCTGCTCATTGGGGAGCCTGCTTCTCCCTCTCGCTCTGCCTCTCCCCCTGCATGCTCGCTTGCTCGGTCTCAAATAAAATCTTTTTTAAAAAAAGTAAAATTCAAGTACCAGACCATTATTCCAGATTTTTAACAGTTAAGAATTTTCATTTGTCCTAACTGGTTTAGTTATTAGAGTATATTAGTTCATATAGTTATGGAACATTAGTTTTTGTAAAATGTAATTTGCACTATCCATGAAGTCCTCAAGCACTGTATTCCAAGAAAAACAAAGAGCAGAACCTGAAAAAAATGAGCCAGTTTGATTTCTTCAAAAATTACAGAAGTCCTGCTTTTTGATAATAAAGGTTGATCTTTTTTGCAGCTATTATCCCTTTGTGGGACAGGGTTTGACTGCCTGAAAGCTAGAAAAATATTTTTATTTTTATTTTATTTTACTTTTTTTAAAAGATTTTATTTATTTATTTGAGAGAGAGAATGAGAGAGAGAGAGAGAGAGCATGAGAAGGGGGAGGGTCAGAGGGAGAAGCAGACTCCCTGCTGAGCAGGGAGTCCGATGCGGGACTCGATCCCGGGACTCCAGGATCATGACCTGAGCCAAAGGCAGTGGCTTAACCAACTGAGCCACCCAGGCGCCCTAGAAAAATATTTTTAGATAAAACATGTAACTTCAATAAATTAATTCACCTGTTCTATGGTTAAGAAATCTAGAACTACCTCACATACCATAAACGTAGGCTATTTGTTTCAGTACTTAAACTAACTATATAGTAATATTTGGGCTGCTGTATACTTTCCAGTGTCTTTCATTATTTCTCTTCTGGTTATTGTGTACCATTTAAAAATCTTTATTTCTATGCAGTAGAATGGTTGCCTTCATAAATTTGTAGGATATTTTTTCCTTACAAAATACTATTCTACTAATGAAGACAGACATTTTGCTGGAAGTCACTGAAATAGAAATGATATCCTTTATGTGCTTGAACAGCTTCTTTTCAGTCGACATATCTATAAAAGCTGCACTGAGGGGACACCTGGGTGGCTCAGTCGGTTAAGTGTCTGCCTTTGGCTCAGGTCGTGGTCTCAGGGTCTTAGGATCGAGCTCCACATTGAGTACCACCTTGGGCTCCCTGCTCAGAGGGGATCCTGCTTCTCCCTCTCCCCCCCACCCCACAACCACTCGTGTTCTGTCTCACGTGCACACGCTCTCTCTCTCTCAAATAAATAAAATCTTTAAACAAAAATGAAAAAAAAAAGGTGCAAGGAAATAGAATTGTTTCCAAAAGGTCTGTTGGAGAAATGATTCAGTGAGCATGTGCTAGAGTCGTGTGCTGACTGTGTGTGGTCTCAGTGGGCGTAAGGGATGTTCTCTTGCCTGGAATCTGTCCGCCACTGAGAGCGGCAGCCATGACACTGACGCGGACCCTTCAGTCCCTGCTTAGGAATTCCCAGAAGGCGGGGTTCTGCTTGATAAGTTGTCTTATGTTGAGGTATTTGTGTGTTCACATTCTCTGTATGAACTCAGCCATTTCCCACCACCTGCCTGTCATGAGCCAGTGTGTTCTTCTAAACCCAATAATAATATCTGCTCCGGAGCTTTGCTGAATATTAGAGACCCCCAAGGGAAGACAGATTCATTGGAATATTCTTGCTCAGATTATTTTATTCATAGTAGTAGAATATTATTGGTATTACATGAATGCCTGTGGATACCTGGTGAGGCCTGAGAATTTTGTATTTCTAGTGTGTGATATAAAACAATGGCTTAAGATAAGAGGTTTGCTTTCTGCCAGGGTAGAAGTCCCAAGGCTGGCATTCCAGGGCTGGTGCAGTAGCTCTGTTAGCAAGAGATCTCTCGATCCTTTTGTCTTTTGCCTCTTTAGCAGGTAGGCTGCTATCCTGCTGCTATCCTTAAGGCTGCCTCAAGGTTATTATTAGCTGCTAAAGCTCCAGCCATCTCCACCAAGTTCTTGGCCGCAGGGAGGGGAAAGAGGCAAGTGGGGGATGAGCATACACCACCTCCTAAACATGTTTCCTGGAAGCCCCCTCAATATTTTTTACTTCTGTATATTGGCTACTCTTGTTTGTAAGTGAGGTTTGGAAATGCAGTTTTATGCTGGGGAATTGCCATACCTGACTATCGGGGTTTGGCTGTCAAGGAGGGGCCAGTGGACTTTGAGGAGGTAACTCTCCATTTCTGCCATACCTCTGGTCTGTATCCTTCTAACACATATTCACCAAATCATATGCTCTGTACGTTTTTTTACTTACATTTGTTATGAGGAGTAAAACTTAGATGAAATATTTATATGAATTCTTAGTAGGCTCTATAGAACATAAAATGGGTGACTTGGGGCACTGATTTTCAGTCCTAAGAGAAGCTACACCCCCAGTGATTAACAAAACATTTTCTGATGCCTGCTAGAGTAAATTGTATGAATAATCTATCTTCACATAAAATTTATGTGTGTACATATATGTAAATCACATGCCACAATATAGAGACAAAGGTGATTTATAATAAAATGTGTTCCTGTAAATGCCTAGGGACATGCACAATAGAAGAAAAAATTAGATATTCAGATTCTTACCTATGTTGGCCATAGATAAAAAACTGTTGCGAATATAGCAAATGCAGATCGGACATGTGTTACGTTGGTGACTCCGATATAGAGAATGGCATTATCGTGCTGCTATTCTGAAATGGTAAGCAGCTCTTATAAAGTTCCGAAGAAAACCAGGCACTGCCTTGCTTTGATTAACATGGTAACTGCATTCCTGAAAAAATCAGTGTATGTTAGAGTAGGCAAAAAAAAAAAAAGGAAGAACCTTCATCTGTATATGTTAAATAGAGCCTAGCTCAGATAATTGAGCAGGACAGGTCTTCATTTCGAGGTAATATCCTGCTTCTCTGGGTCCTTCACAGTGAGTCCCTTCCCAAATCCGTCATGGTGCCTCCCTCTCCAAAGTCATTGTATCACAATTGCCCACGTGAGTTTCAGTGACTTCTGGGACAACTCTCTACTTTAGAAGACTTACATTTTCACTATTTTTGTTGTTACACATGCCTGATACTAAGTGGTTTAGTTGGTTCTTTTTCACCTGTTTTCTTTGGTTATGTCACCTTGGCTGTTTCTGCTGAAGTTTTGCTATCTTGACGAGTTCGATCAGTCTAATCTATGAAGGCTGACAACCAGCCTTCATAAGGACAGTCAGCACTGCCCACAGAGGTCTCAAAATCAGGTCTTAGGAATCAAACACGTTCCATTCCAGCACGACTGAAAGTTTTAAGACCCTGGAAGGAAATTCCACAGGCTTCTGGTTGCTGGGGGCTTCCCGTGGTGGTCTGTCCCGCTCACCTCCTCCTCCTCCTCCTCCTGCGGGTTTGCTTCTCAACCCTGCTTGTGTCTGTTCACAAGGCTCCCATTTGCTCCTCCTTTCTGTAGAAACCCAGTGAGGTTTTCAGACTCAGAAGTATCTGAGCACAGGGATCGTGGTGGTGGGGGCTGACTCGAGAAGCCCCCTGAATCACAGCCTCACTACATTTTAGGCCATGTGTCTTTTCGATCGTCCGATGTTGTATTTTTTTCTGCCACATCTGGCATAGTCCTTTATAAATCTTAAGAATCACTTAAAGGCGCCTGGGTGGCTCAGTTGGTTAAGCGACTGCCTTCGGCTCAGGTCATGATCCTGGAGTCCCTGGATCGAGTCCCGCGTCAGGCTCCCTGCTCGGCGAGGAGCCTGCTTCTCCCTCTAACCCTCTCCCCTCTCATGTACTTTCTTGCTCTCTCAAATAAATAAATAAATCTTAAAAAAAAAAAAAAAAGAATCACTTAAATGTAAAAAATACATAGTGCTTTTCTTTCCATATTCCATTTTTACCTTTGCTTATTTCTTTGGCTAGTCTGAATGCTTTCATTTCATTGTAATTTGGTAGTTAGCTGCCATAGTATAGAAATAATACTGAAATCTCTTTCAAAAAATGATGGCACTTTAATTAAAATTTCTTTAAGTTCATGAATCAAGTAAAATGGTACTTGAAAATTTTTATTCTGTGAGGTAAAATTGCTATCCAACTACATCAGAAAGATTAAGTACATAATTCTTTGCCAAGGGCTAGATAGTATTTTTTTAACTGAGGTTTTGAGATTCACTGTTAAAATTTTGCTCCACTGTGATTGTTTTTTTTTTTTTTTTAAGATTTTATTTATTTATTTGAGACAGAGAGAATGAGAGAGAGAGAGCACACGAGAGGGGGGAGGGTCAGAGGGAGAAGCAGGCTCCCTGCCGAGCAGGGAGCCCGATGCGGGACTCGATCCAGGGACTCCAGGATCATGACCTGAGCCGAAAGCAGTCGCTTAACCAACTGAGCCACCCAGGCGCCCTCCACTGTGATTGTTTAATTCTAACAATACCTCAAGAGAAAATTATTACATTTAATCTTAATTTGTAGATAACTCAACAATGCAATTATATCAACTGATATATGCCATTTAAGGCAAAATACTATGTTTATTCATTAAGAATGGCATTTAGTGTCATGTATGAAAATGAACATTCTTTTAACTCGGTGTTTTACCACCTTTGGTCCTGTGGCATCACTGGAGAACTGAGGGATTTGTTTTAAATTTTATTTTGTTCTTTATAAAATATGCTTTGAGTAAAACTGCAGTTCATATTTGTATGTGAGTGTGAGTGCGTGCGTGTGTGTGCATGCATGCACACGCTCCGAGCCCGGTACTGGGCTCCCGGCGGGGGTAGAGCTGCGACCCTTGGCTAATCGGCCCTCTGTTCTGTCGGAAGGTGAGCCAGGACGGGAAGTCGCTCCTTGACAAGCTCCAGCGGCCTTTGACTCCCGGCAGCTCCGATTCCCTGACGGCCTCCGCCAACTACTCCAAGGCCGTGCACCACGTCCTTGATGTCATCCACGAGGTGCTGCACCACCAGCGGCAGCTGGAGAACATCTGGCAGCACCGCAAGGTCCGGCTCCACCAGCGGCTGCAGCTCTGCGTGTTCCAGCAAGACGTGCAGCAGGTCAGTCTGGGCCCGCTTTGCCGCCTGCGATGGAGTCGGGGCCGCGCGCACGCAGCTGCTGTGCCTTCCGCGAGCGCCCGTGGCTCTGAGCGTGCGCGCGGGCTCCTGCCAGCCGCGGGCTCTCGCATCGGCAGGACGCGTGAGGCGGTGCGGGGCCTCCGCCGGAGGCTCGGAGGCTGTTCTGGGAACAGGGCATCCCCACTTACACTTACCCAGCGGTGCTTCTACCCGGTTTTGTTATGGTTCAGCGTCTGCCCGTCCTCTGGTCACTGAAGCAGTAAGCTAAGGGCGCTTCATGAGGTGGTGCGGTCTGTGATACACAGTAGGTGCTTAGCAGGTACTAGTCTGGCCAACAGAAAGTGGAGGTTCGTGACTGTTAATTTCCAAGCGGCTTTCATCTTGTTATTGTTATGCCCCTATTACGGGGTAGAGAAGACTGGCCTGCTGCCAGGGTTTTGAGGATTAAAGCTATGGTAGCATGTAAAACATGATACAGCTTTAGTGATAAACAAGGTAACAGTTGTGTCCTTGCCCTAAAATAGAGGGAAACACGGGTGTGGACGAGGTGCGAACGCTGGGGCTGAGGAGATCCTGGGGTATGTGTGCAAGGAAGCCGTCCCGGTGATAGGTCTGGAACAACACCTCCCTCTTGCCTGAGTGCCCAGGAGCCCAGGAGCGCTGCTCAGACATGTGTGGCTTCAGATTTCACTCTCCCCATGTGTCACCCGAAGGCCAGTGGGCTTTCCTGCTCAGGGGGCTGAGACTGTGGAGAGTCGTGCTGTGTTCCGATGAACACAGAGATTCTCTGTATTTTATTGACCATCATTCTTCACGTAATGTGAGTCTGGTGAGTTCAGAATACTTTAAATTGCTCTATAATTTTTAATTTTCACATACAATGCTTTGATTCTACTTACGGGTATTGAGTCCTCTGAAGATTGCATATACCAAGTACCTCAGAAACGATCATTTTGATGTTTTCATGCCTCTTTCCAATGCTATTTTAATCAAAGAGGATAATTGCCAGGGAAAGAATGGAGAGCAGGCAGTGAACGGGGGGGGGAGTCAATGTCAGGGAGTTATTTGTGGGAAAAGAGGTGCTGTGGTTGAAAGCATGAATATCAGCTTCCCCTGATTGTCTAAAAACTTCCACAAACCACGAAATGTTAATAGTTTCAGTGCAATTATTAAAGGATTTTCCCACTCACCTCCCGTCCCTTGGATCAAGTGTTCATTACACACCCATGGACCAGCACGCCCTCTGGACTTGTGTCTGAAGCAACAGCAGGGGCTCCCCTCCCCCGTCGCCCCAACTCTGAGGGCTCCATGGGGCACCAGGCACATGAGAATAAGCCACTGGGCAGTTTATGGCAGGGGGAGGCACCTTTGGGAATAGGCTGAGGAGTCTAGCCATCTAATTTGGCACCAAGTACTTAATGCCCTTGAATTTGAAAACAGCAAACATTACATTTCATATGTAGAAAGGTAATTATGATAATTATGAGACCAGTTCTTTAAGCTAGATTTTTTCTTCTTCTCAAACATCAGTAGGTTGGGTTTGATGTTAGCAGGAGAAAGCATTTTGCAATACACATAATGCATATATGGTCCTATTAGCATTCCATAGAAAATAGATAATTGCTCTTTAAGGGAAACGTTCTTTTGATTAAATGATCTGGAATGGTCTGGACTTGTTATGCAAACAGGAAGTTGTTGTGTAGGCTTGACTTGTGGAGCAAGAACTGAAGTTGATAAGATTATGCAAAGCAAGTGCTTTACCTCGAAGGAATCCATAGGATGTCAGAACCAAAAACGTGTTTCTGAAACTCAAGCAATTATAACACGTGGAAATTTTTGCTCTATTGAGCATAGACTAGGAGAGGTAAGCTGAGAATAAATGGAAAAAAATAGTAGTCCTTTAGAAAGACATTGTCAGCAGAAGGTAAATTTGTAAAGATGAACACAAAATCCACAAAAAATATAAGTCAACTAGATACCACAAGTGGTTTTTGCTTGGTTGTTTTGAGTGATGAAAAAGCATCCGTAAATACTGCTGAGAAAAAAGAAAAGCAACCAACTGCACAATAGGTATGGAATGATGACATTTTTTATGGAAACAACCCACCCAAAGAATACATGCTTGTCTATGGAAAAATCTTGGAACGAATAGAAGACAGAGTGTCAGCAGCACGTTTTCCAGGAAGAATGGCATGATCTTTGAAACATGAATAATTTTGGTTTAGTGTTTTAATTTTTTTTTTTCCACAAGCAAAGGGGGTGCTATGATTTCTATATGGAAGATGCTGAGGTGGACGGGCAGGTGAGGCCACAGCTGCGGGGGGCCACTTGCCGCTGGAGGAGGCACGACTGACTCAGGGGCCCACGCTACCTGCTGACAAGTAGAAACCTTCGTCCTTGTTCACTGGAAAATAAAATTAATACTCTGCCGCATTTTTTTTTTTTTTAGGATTTTATTTATTTATTTGACAGAGAAAGACACAGTGAGAGAGGGAACACAAGCAGGGGGCGGGGGGGGGAGGGAGAAGCAGGTCTCCCGCAGAGCAGGGAGCCCGGTGTGGGGCTCGATCCCAGGACCCTGGAATCACGACCTGAGCTGAAGGCAGACGCTTAACGACTGAGCCACCCAGGCGCCCTCTGCCACATTTCTTGATGATGGAGTAATAGATGTATTCCCATTGCCTTGTGTTGACTGTTAGAGCAGCCATGCATGGATGTTTGGTCGTATTACCGCTGAGCAGTAGTCTTCAGTTGAGGGTAGGCTGAAGTTTGCTCTAACAGCATCAGTTTGGCTGTACTTGTTCGAGAGGGGTGGTATGTGTGCAAGTAGGCATGGTGGTATGCTCGCAGACGCATTTTCCTGCTCAACGGTTCAGTCTGCCTCTCACACTGGTGCCATTTAGTTACTCCAACACGTTGGGCAAGGTGAAGGGCCCCAGAATTCCCTTTCCTGAAGCAGGCTGCCCTCCCCAAAGAAGCCAGTAAGGCAGGAAGATCTCCCAAGAAAGCCTCTTGCCCCCACCCCCACTCCGGTCACCCTTCGTGTGTATGAGTGTCACCCCTGCTGAGTTACTTCTTGGAAGAACTCCTTCCAGTTGATGTGGGGCCATTAACTAATATTCTGAGAAAACAGTAAAACAAATCCAGTATCCTCTAGATTCTTCTCATCCACATTTCATTCCTTTTTTTTTTTCCCCAAAGTCTCTTACTCACATGTGTGACACTCAAGAGATACAGAGGTAACTGTGTTGCATATGTCAAAGCTCCTTTTCTCAAGGAATTATAATCTAGTAAAAGATCATTTGATAGTCTAATAAATTATACCATAACATGCTCAGATTTAGTGTTTAATGTCTTTGGTTATTGTCAGGTGTAATTGCGCTAAGGCGTGAATGTGAGTCACGCCTCTGAAGGGGTTAGCTGGAGCGAGGAAGTACAACGAGCTGCCCTCTTCCATGTTATCTGCCTACCTTGTACTTGCATTTTAAGGGTGAATATCTATGCCTTAATGTTGTGTGCAAACATGGGGGTTCCAGAAAGCTTTGTCCGTGTCCGTCTCAAACGTCAAGGGTCTGGTATACAGGGAAAATGAAGAGACCTTCATTTTAGAGGTGCGAGTCACAGTTTGAGCTGCTCTTTGAAGGATGGGTAGAAAGTCAGCAGGTTGAGGATTGGGCAACGGGAACTGCAGTGAGATTCGAGACACAGAAGGGCAGGGCCTGTCCAAAGAGCTGCAGGCAGCACGGCGTAGGCGGGATGGAGAGGTGTGAGATGGGCTAGGTGCTGGAAAGGTGACCTCATGATGAAAGCTTGCACCTTGTTTCTGTGAGCATGGGGATGCCATTGAAGAGACACAGTGGAACTTGCCTGAGTGCTGCAAATGGGTGCCAGGGCCTGGGGTGGCTTGTGAGTGGCCGCGAGGCTTATGTGAGGAACACGTAGATGGCATTCTGCTCATCTTGGTGCTTCAGGTGCTTATTACCGTGTATGTTTCTCTCCTCTCTTACTCTCACAGCCAGCCTGTTGAGCCAATGCTTTCCCCCTGCACTATGCTGAGTTCACACCAGGCAGGGCCTGTGCCGTGTGCATTTTGACTCGTTGCTCTGGGCAGTGGGGGGTGGAGGACAGGATCCTGCATGTGTTAGAAAGCTTGCCCTGGTTGCAGTGTGGTGAGGGAGTTGGAGGGAGCGAGACTCCCAGCTGAGACAGGCTAAGTCCTATTGTGGACGTCCGTGCATGTCGTGGAGGAGTCTTGGAGAACAGAAGCATGAGGTCCGTGGGGCAGTGGTCTGTATTTTATTCACTGCTGTTTCCCAAGTGTCTGGGATTCAGTTCAGTATTTGTAAAATGAGTGAATGAATGGATAGATGAAGAAATTTAAGGCATTAGCCAGTTTTGCTGATTAAAGATTCTTTTGGGTTAAAAGTTTCTTCATTTATTCTGGAAGGGGGTAGGTTGGCCTTATATTGGAAACAAGTGATCTAACTAGGAGATCTGCTTGAAGGAATGGGAGTTTTGCTTGATGTTGGGGATTCAGGAGTGGCGGGGAAAGGAAGGGATAATTTCAGTGCATGGGAATTATGCAAATGTGGCGAGGTCTCTAGTACAGATTTTAGCCACTTGAATGCAAAGTGAGGGTCTTAAATGCAGCAGGGGGAGGGAAGTCAGGATATGCCATAAAGGCAAAGAAAGAGGTTTCAAGTGCCCAGAGAAGCTATTTTATAGGTTTGCCTTGGGTCCTACTAGGCTGCTCTCCTTATGCCAGTTAAAGCTGTCTCATTGTGATGCTTGACTTAGGGGTTCTTGTTTGGTATCACCTACAGTGGACCTAACTTTTAAGTGAAGGTTTTGAACCTCATTGTCCTTTGCTCATTCATTTAAGTCAGGAGGGTGGGTTTTTCTCATCCCACTCACCAGAATCATTATATAGCCCTAGCTACTTAACATTTTCTTCTGTGTACATTCCCACGCTCACAGTTTTGATTGTGGCTGGTGATAAGAATGGTTAGAGGATTGCCATCTTTTCTGAGAGCTTCTCCATTGGAATTAGGGAGTACTGGAGGGTAAGGGTTTGGGTAGGGATCGGGAAGCTGCCGGGGGCCGATGGAGGCTGATGCTGATCTTCCTGGTGGGTCTAGAGCCAGCTTTAATTACTTTTTTTTTGTGGTAGTGAACACAGGAGAGACTCGGCTGTGAGGGTTATCTTGGTAACCAAACTCAGAAGGAGCTGAAAGCCGATAGTGGGAGTTCAAAGGGTGGGAAATGGATGAATTTCTTCCCCCAAAGCAGATAGAATACAGGACTGCAGGATACATGAGCTGGCAGGACAGGGAGCTGGAGCCCAGGGGACTGGGGTAAATCAGGAGTAGAGAGCAGAGGTCATCAAGCCCTCGAGGACTCCTGCGCTCAGGAGCAGGCAGAGCCCGGAAAACCCTAGACCTCTTGGGACTCCCTTTTATTGAGTGCCAGCCACATTGCCTGGGACCCCAAAGTGGAAAATGCCCAGGGATTATTAGCTGGACAGGGGATACTGCATGCATGTAGACATGTGCATGTGTGTGTATTAATGCAGTTCAATAACTAGACTTACGCTATACATAATAACTTCAGTGTACCAGATTAAGATCTGGACATAGGAAGATTTGGGGGGAGGTGGATGACTTTGGACTCTTTTATATTCATTTACAAACTAAGAATGAGAAAAATAAACAGATTAGCCAGTATTGATAGAATGATGTGTTTGGTTGGAGTTTGATGGGAATATCCAAGGTGAGACTATTTATATGAGTAATAACCTACCTACCACCTTCCTCCTTCCTTTCCTTCCTTAGCTTCTTGGTTTTCCTTAAGAAATTTCATGTACTTATGTAATTAAAACTAGGGTAATAACCATGAGGACTGGTGATTTAAATATTTTTAGAAGATAGATGGGTAGGTAGGTGATGTTAAAGTTTAAAATTATGCCAACTTCTCTTTTTTTTTAAGTTTTTAATTTTAATTCCAGTATAGTTAACATACAATGTAATGTTAGTTTCAGGTGTACAATATAGTGATTCAGCACTTCCATACAACACCTGGTGCTGATCACAAGTGCCCTCCTTAATCCCCATCACCTATTTCACCTATCCCCCCACCACCTCCCCTCTGGTAACCATCATTTTGTTCTCTGTAGTTTAGAGTCTCTCTCTTGCTTTGTCTCTCTTTTTTTTTTTTCCCCTTTGCTCATTTGTTTCTTAAATTCCACATGAGTAAAACATATATTTGTCTTTCTCTGACTTACTTCCCTTAACATTATACTTTCTAGCTCCATCCATGTCATTGCAAATGGCAAGATTTCATTCCTTTTTATGGCTGGATAATATTCCATTATATATATACACACACATTATACCTCTTCAGTAAAATATCAGTGGACAGTTGGGCTGCTTCCATAATTTGACTATTGTAAATAATGCTGCTATAAATATCAGGGTGTTTATATCCCTTTGAATTAGCGTTCTTGTATTCTTTGGGTAAATACCCAAGTAGTGTGATTACTGGATGGTCGGGTAGTTCTATTTTTAACTTTTTGAGGAAATTCTGTGCTGTTTTCGATAGTGGCTGTACCAGTTTGCATTCCCACCAACAGTGCAGAGGGTTCTCCTTTCTTTCCCTGCATCCTCACCGACATCTGTTGTCTCTTGTGTTTTTGATTTTAGCCATTCTGACTGGTGTGAGGTGGTATCTCATTGTGGTTTTGATTTGTTCCTGGTGATGAGTGATGTTGAGCATCTTTTCATGTGTCAGCCATCTGTTGGAGAACTGTCTGTTCATATCTTCTGCCCATTTTTCATTGGCTTACTTGTTTTTTGGGTGTTGAATTGTCTAAGTTCTTTATGTATTTTTGGATACTAACCCTTTATGAGATATGTCATTTGCAAATACCTTCTCCCATTCAGTAAGTTGCCTTTTTGTTTTGTTGATTGTTTCCTTCACAGTGCGGAAATTTTTTATTTTGATGAAGACCCAGTAGTTTATTTTTGTTTTTGTTTCCTTTGCCTCAGGAGATATATCTAGAAAAATGTTGCTGTGGCCAGTGTCAGAGGGTTCTTCTAGGATTTTTATGGTTTCAGGTCTCACATTTAGGTCTTTAATCCCCACCAAGCCCTTTGTGAGCCTTTCTTCATTGACTTCACCTATGTTCCCTTCTAGCCAAGGCAGTATACATGGAGCACATGTTCCTGACATTTCATATACTCTCAGATTAGGTAAGCAAAAGTAGCTCTTGAGGTGCCGGGGTGGATCAGTTGGTTAAGCATCCGACTCCTGATTTTAGCTCAGGTAATCTCAGCGCGTGAGATCGAGCCTCGAGTCGGGCTCCTCATTCAGCAGAGAGTCTGCTTGAGATTCTCTCTCTCCCTCTTCCCTTCACCCCTGTGCTCAAGCTCTCCCTCTCCCCCCCCCCAAAATAAGTAAATCTTTTTTAAAAAAAGTAGCTCTTGCAACACAGGGCATTGTGGTTCTGTATTACACGTTTGCTGTAATATTTGCTATACATTTGTGTAACTTGTTGAGGTTTTTTGTTTGTTCAAACAGCCTATTTTTCTTTTTTCTTTTTTTTAAAGAATTTATTTATTTGAGAGAGAGAGAGAAAGAGCATGAGCGGGGAGGGGCAGCAGGAGAGGGAGAAGCAGACTCCCTGCTGAGCAGGGAGCCCGATGTGGGACTCTATCCCGGACCGTGGGATCATGACCTGAGCCAAAGGCAGACGCTTAACCAACTGAGCCACCCAGGCGCCCTGTTTAAATAGCCTATTTTTCCAAGTGAGCATTAGGCTTAGTATACTTCAGAATGTTCTAGAAACCATATTTTTTAAAAGATCTTTCCATATTAAGAATAATTCTATAGATTTTTAGGGCAAACTTAACTCTAATTTTGGAATGCAATGAATGAAGAAACAGTTCTTGGCTCCAGTGGAGAGAAATAAAGAAATGGAGGACTATCATTATTGTCAGGCAACTGTACATGCTGGCCCTGAAAAGCTCCCCCTTCTTTCCTCAGCCCCCAGTAGACCACAGCTGTGTGTTGACTTATGTCTCTTATTTCACCGTGGAAGTTGTGCCGTGCAGATCATAGAATTTAGAGCCAGAGGCCCTTGTGATCCTGTCAAGCTGAGCTCCTTATTTTCCAGTTAATAAAACTGAGCCTTGAAAAAGTCCAGTGACTTGGCCGAAGCTCCAGGAAGCCCAGCGGTTTTCTAACTGCTTCACTGGTCTTGACCGGAGGAGGATGGTTCGTTTCTGAGCTAATCAAAGAGCAAAATTAAATTGACAGGTTACTTAGGAAGGAGTATTGAAGTGGGGCTTTTCAGGCTGGGGAAGGGCTCTCTAGAAGCTACAGTTGCTCACTGCTGTGAGGGGTTCATTTAGTCGCCTTGGGAGTGGATACGTGGGGGCAGAGAGGGCAGGGGAGAGAACCCCTCTGCACTGACTCATAGCTTCTAGCGGTCTTGAACCCAGCTCCTCACGGCTGCCCCGGGCTGTGTCCTTCTCCTGTTCTCCAGGCAGGTGGTCCACAAGCCTGGCCTCCACCAGAAAGAAAGGCAAGAACATGAACGAGGATGCTGGTTTCAGGTAAAATATGCTCTGAGCTTCTGGGAAGAGGTACCAGGCAACCTGAGAGAGGGTGTGTATGTGGGATTCAATAATATAAACTCAGAGTATTCCTTCTTTTTGTGATTTTAACTTTGTGGGCAGATTTCATTAACAGCATAATATTGGATATCCTCACAGCAATGCTAAACACCAGGCTTTCATAAAAGCATTCTCTAAGTGAAGGCCTCCTTTTTGGTCTCCTGCTTTGTTGCCTAATCACTCATTTTTTGTTATAATCGTTAAAATATCATGGATTTGATAATCAAGAAAGCTCTGATCTAAATGATTGTTTCAGGAGCACTTAATTTAAAAATGGCCCGGGGTAGGGCGCCTGGGTGGCTCAGTCGTTAAGCGTCTGCCTTAGGCTCAGGTCATGATCCCAGGATCCTGGGATCGAGTCCCACATCGGGCTCCCTGCTCGGCGGGAAGCCTGCTTCTCCCTCCCCCACTCCCCCTGCTTATGCTCCCTCTCTCGCTGTGTCTCTCTCTGTCAAATAAATAAATAAAATCTTAAAAATAAATAAATAAATAAATAAATAAATAAATAAATAAATAAAAATAAAAATGGCCCCGGGGGGGAAAAATTTTAAAAATAGCCCTGGAAACGTATGTCTATTTCGAGATTGGCATCCCTGGTGATTTAAATGAAAACCAACAAGGGTCGAACAGGGAAGTAACTAAATGAAACTGTGTTAATTTTGGTTTTATAGGGATTGGGCAGGGAGGAAATTAGTATTTTGCCACTGGTCGGATTTTATGTTAAAAAAGAACACATTTAGGGTATTTTAGAATTAACTTGGTTTTTCACTTGATTCATGTGTTTTTGTTTTGTGAACTGAATAAATGTGACTTAGAAGGAATTCTCATTATTCTGACAGAAAACGCTTATTCACTGATTATGTCTCTTTAAAAATGGTGGCTGGATTTCACAGATATTTGTATACTTTCCCTGAATACTCTTTGGATCCGGAGTTCCCAGTAAAACCAGACTGGCTTCATGTGTTCTTGGTTGTTTTATGTCCAAGGTCTTATCTAGTTCTTATAAACAGCCCTCCTAGAGCTGAAACTCTAATTTTAGAAATATTTTTACAGCGTTCATGTAGTATCTACAAGCCATGATGTAATGTAATGACGGGTTAGAGCCTGAGTTTGGGGCTCTGAAGACCTTCATGTGAATCTCTTTCCTCGGTCTTCTTTCTTGGGCAAGTCGCTTCACTTCTCTGAGCCTCCGTTTCTTGTTGAATAGGGACAGTAATCAAAGTCCACTCTCGTTTGTAGCCCTTGGGGATAGATATGTTTGGGGGTTGAGAGTTTTTCAAACTTTAGGAAGCTAACAGAGTGCATACAGTGTGTGATACAGGACACTCTCGTGGGGTCTGGGCCGCCCCCCATACTCTAAAGGAAAACATGGAGATTTCTGCAGCCAAATGGACAAGGACTCTAAACTACACTAAGGGAGTCAGATCTTGGTGCCAAAACTTGGGACCAAGTTTCGAAAAAATACTGAGAATTTCAGAGCTGTTGCAGCTTTTTTGTGGATAAGGGATTATGGACCTGCATGTGTTGCCCTCCCGAACATGGCGTGGAATAATCTCTCAGTAAATAATGCTGGCGGCAGTGATGTGATTCGTGGTGATAGTAGGAGGTGACTCCAGTCAGTATTTGAAATAAACACCTCTGCGTTTTAAAGGGAAAATGTCTTTACGTGGTCTTGATATTGTCTATTGTTGAGACACGGGTCTGTAAGAATTAGTTTCCTCTGATGGGGGTGTAGTATTTAGTCACAAATTCTGAAAGAAGCAGTCACCAGAAATAGTAGTCCAGGAAACCGTGAGTGTTAGGTAGTGGGGGCTTGTCACAGAAAATCACATAGGTTGTACAAGATGGCCGGAACTCTGCCGCGTGAGTTGGGGGAAAGGCGCCAGCAGCCAGTTCCCACGGCCTTTAACTGAGAGTTGGTAGTGTTTGCTGTCCATTGTAACACAGTCACTTTATCAGAGGTTGTTTGCCCAGAAGCCTCCAGCTGTTGGCAAACAAGAACAGCTCGTTCCTTCCAGACCCCATTGTGGCACCTGTATGGCCCTTGAGCTGACTCAAGAGGCGTACAGACCAGCGGTTTAAGAGAATGGACCCTTTGGCCAGATGTTCTGGATCTTAGTCCCCAGACTGGCTCTTCCACAAAGACCCTTAGTTGAGGGTCTTTGGTCCTGTGTCTTCATCTGTGAAATGGGGATAGGATATGCCTCCCCTACCCCAGATCACTGTGCGGATTGATGGCTTGGTGCACACACAGCCCAGGTCAGTGCTTGCTGCAGCAGCAGGTTCTCAGACAGCAGTATAGTTATTAGGTAAGAAATGAGCATAATCATACTTGCCATCATCATGATCTATCTTGTAATTACAAACAGGGAGTTAAGCTAAACAATATGTAAGGTTTCCTGACCATCTGACATTTTGACTTAGATGCTGAGACGGTATCTGTGTTGTGTTGGTGGCTCACTTTAGAGGGACCTTGACCTTGGGGCTGTCACTGTGTCCATTAGAGGGCACTGATGTACAGACGAATGAGCTCCCACCACATCCTCTGCCCAGAGAGGGAGGTGGCCTAGGCCTCCCAGCTTTGCTCTCCTGCACAGGAACCAGGTAGCCTGTGGGAAGGGATCACTTTTGTCCTTTCCCTTCAGTCTAGCAGCAGAGCCTCAAGTCCTGTGCCAGCCTTGTTTCTGGGGCTGGGGCCACAAGACAAATAACGGCTCCTGGCGACAGATGAGGTCAGGGAGGCGGCTGGCTGGATTAGGTTGATGAAGCCCCTGATTCGCAAATATTTTTATGTTTTAAATGGAAAAGATTCCACAAGCATGTCTTTGAAATGCTCTTTGGGCAGCTGTATTGATTCCTTGGCAATCTGGGAAATGTTCTCAGACTTGTAGAAGAAGCGAAAGCCTTGTGGGGAATTTGGTTTTGAGTGTGAGCTGGATTTCATAATTGTCTGCCACTTTTTTTTTTTTTAAGTGCTTGGAGTTTGTACACCTTCTTTGAATTACTTTCATGTTTGTTGGAAATACAGTCTCACCTGGTATTTACAATTCTGTCTAAAGGAACCGCTAATAAAAGAAAAATTGTAACTCTGAGCAGTTGGTTCATAATAGCTTTAATTTCCAACTTACACTTCCTGAAAGACTTTTCTTAGGCTTCAAAGCCAAATTTTTATTTTTTTATTTTTATTTTTAAATTTATTTTAAAGATTTTATTTATTTATTTGACAGAGAGAGACACAAGAGAGGGAATAAAAGCAGGGGAAGTGGGAGAGGGAGAAGCAGGCTTCCTGCCGGGCAGGGAGCCCGATGCGGGGCTTGATCCCAGGACCCCGGGATCATGACCTGAGCCCAAGGCAGACGCTGAACGACTGAGCCACCCAGGAGCCCCAAAACCAAATTTTTATTATTTTAAAAATACTGTAGTTTGTTTCTGTTTACATTTTACTTTTTCAAATTGTGTCCTTGTTTCAAGTCTGTATTGAGTTGCTGGTGATTATCAGATTTGCTGCTTACCAGTGGCTAAATTTTTCTTTTAACAGTAAAGTTGAGGAATATACAGAATATACTATAGTTAAAAAGAAAGATCTCTTAGTCCTTCATACAGATCTGATAGGCAGGGAGACTTACGTATCTTTAAGTTCTTTTCAGGCTTAAAATATTTGATCCTTTTCTCCTGTGTGGTATTGGCCTCATGCCCAGAGGCACTTTCCATTTAACTGTATCCATCCTTGAGGTTGAGATGTCTTGAAGTTGTCAATGGACATTTTGTAGGAGTGGAACAGGATCTGTGTTTTATAATATGAATTAAGAGACTCATGTAAACAACTCAGCAGCTTTATATCTGCCTTGAAGTCAGGCGTGAATGTAGCTCTACTTACTAATGGTAATACTAAAGTGCAGTCTCTCTCTCTTTCTCTGTCTCTTATTTCAAGAAGGGAAAATAATGTACACTAATTAAAAAGCAATGGATGGGGTGCCTGGCCAGCTCAGTCGGAGGAGTGTGTGACTCTTGATCTTGGGGTCATGAGTTTGAGCCCCGTGTTGGGTGTAGAGATTACTTAAAAAAAAAAAAAAAAAATTAAACTGAAAAGCAACGGATAATTGTAGCTTGTGCCACCAAAGAGCTTACAATTAGATGGAAGCCTGCCATGGGCTACGGTTTAGGGGTGGGGATGCTACACATACTGTGTATCCGCCGAGCTGGTGTTAATGTGCTCAGCAGAGCCCTCACAACTCCCTGTTACAGTCACGAGCACCAAGGAAGCTACAGTCCAGCAAGGATGAAGAACTCGCCCAAGAAGACATAGCTAGGCCCTGGGTATGCAGCAGGGGCTAGAAATGGAGGGTGGAAACGAGAGAGCTTTCAGGAGGGCTGGGAGTGAGGTGACACAATACATATAGATCCACTCAGAAGTACTCTGATAGTGTGACCCCAGTGACTAGCAGATTGGTGGTGTTGACAGAAGAGGTTCAGAAATGAGCTATAAAAATAAGGTAGATGTGGCTTTAGCTGAGTCTCTGCTGCAAGGCTTGGCCTCTGTGCACTACCCCCCCCCCCCCCACGCCCAGTGCACCAACACTTCTGCTAATTCTGCAGGGTCTTTAAGAAAGACCATCAGTGATTTATTCAGGTTTGCAATCTGTTTTATTTACATGTACTACTAACTTTGCTAAACCCTATGCAGAAAGGGCCTTTGGTCAGACCCTTGGCTTCTGAAGGTCGCTGGTTTGGAGCGATAGATAACAAGGCCAGTTGTCCCTGGACAACTGGCCCTTACCAGCTGCCTTTTTTTTTTTTTTCCTTCTTTTTAAGAGTTCTGTCAGCACAGCTGATCTCTCTCTAGTGCAGGTAACAAAGGGCAAGGGATCCTTTTCATAGCACTGAATCCCAAGTTAAGACCCCTTTTATTTTGCCATTAGTGGGGAGCCATGACTGGTCTGCTTCCAGGTTGTCCCCTCAACCACTGTCCTGGCTGTGCCTCCCCAGCTGGTTCTTCAGTCTGAGAGAGTTTTGATCCATATACATCATTACCGTAGTTACTAAATTCGAAGTATGAGAGGTGGCCTTCAGCAGTCTGTTAACAAATGTATTCGAATATTTAAATACCTTGTACCCAAAGTTTCAGTTTTTAGCGGAAGATGTCACTGACTTATTTTTTGCTAGTTCTCTTTTCCCCATCAGAAAGAGGCCAAGTGTACATTTGAGGGTAGTGTAAATATTTTTGTTAGTTTTTTGTGGTTTCTCAAGTAAGAGAGCCAGTGAACTCCTCAGTACTGACTCTGAACCTAGAAACATCGGGTCGCACTGCTTAACTTTTACTCCCTTTCTGTATGTGGTGGATGTCAACTTGCAAGAACTTTTAAGCAATTAAATTCGTGGAATGTTTAGCTTTCACAACAGCTTAGTAGTTTACAGAATAAATTATCCTCAAAGACCAGAACGGAGGCATTTAAGTGTTTTGTTTTCTTAGGTTTTATTTTTATGTTTTCCATGTTCTAAAGAAGAGGCAGAAAAACATTAACTCTGTGGTTAAAGTTGAATTGCCAGAGTTGGGAAGCTTTGAGCCTTATAAAAATGTTAAGTTAAACTGGTTGTCAGTGGCTTGATAACCAGTATCTTATCCAAAACCCATTCAGTTTTGGATGCTCCGTTGCGCATAAAATGAGATGAGACTTAATCATTACTGCACGTAATATTTATACAGAGACAAACTTATGCTCTTACAGTTAAGAGCTGCTGAAAATCACGTTGGGAAAGCTGATCAGGCATGGTAGATTAGTGTCCAGTTGCTTCCAGTTTTTTTCCTTCCTTTGCTTCTCGTTTGTTATAGTTTTGACAACAGAATGTATCAGCGGGTAGCCCTAGCCATCGAACAAGGCAGAACATTGTTTTTATGGCATATATGCCTGTATTTTATTGTAGGTGCTGGACTGGATTGAGAACCATGGAGAAGCATTTCTGAGCAAACATACGGGTGTGGGGAAATCTCTTCATCGGGCCAGAGCTTTGCAGAAACGTCATGAAGATTTCGAAGAAGTAGCACAGGTAAAACCATGGCTTTCACTATTTTCTCCCATAAATACCTATGTGGTTGGTTTTGAATTCGTTTTAACCACATCTGAGATGACTGATCCTTGGCTAGATATGTTTAAAGGTGATTCAGAGGAGGTAATGCTCAGATTTGAGAGTGAAGCTGTCCTTGCCTGCTCAGATATCGTCTGTCGGCTGGGCCATAAAATAAGGTGTTCTTGACACAGAAAAATGCCCTGAATGTTTTTGCCATATTTATTGTACCAATGCCTATTGACTCATTTGTGAGATTTCAACTGATAAACAGTAATGGTGCTTGCATTTCTGTAATGATGGGCCAGCATTTCTTGTCCTTTTCCAGTTCTCTTAAATGTGTGTGCTTAGAAACAGGATGTAGGGTGTGTAGTGTGTTTAGGGCATGGGATTTGTGGAGTTGGAGCATGGGCTATAATGCTCACTAGCTGCGTCGTTTGGAAAAGTCTCTTCACATTTCTCAGATTGACGTTCTTATCTGGAAAGTAGGCGCAGTGAAGGCTTCTGGAAGAGAGGAAGTCAGGGGTGTGTGTGGCAGCGGCATGGAAAGTACCCAGGCCAGGACCTTCTACTTATTATTTGGTAAATGTGCTTTTTGTTTTGTGTTTTGAAAGAAAGTGGAGTGAAGAAGGGAGAGATTACAATACCATGGCCTTGTGTGTGTGTCCATTCCATGTTATATGGAAGTTATAAGGAGGTGTAGGGGGAAAGTTACTTTAAACAGAAGTTGTCTAATAGGATGCATCCAAACTGAAAGACATTATTGTAAAACCGAGGAACATCAGAGACAAAGTCTTGAAAACAAGGACAGAAATGACAAAACAACCCCTGTGAGAAGGGCTATTAGAAAGACAACCGACTTCTTGGGGAGCTGGGTGGCACTGTTGGTTGAGTGCCCGACTCGTGCTTTCGGCTCAGGTCGTGATCCTCCGGGTCGTGAGATCGAGCCCCGCGTCGGGCTCTGCGCTCAGTGGGGAGTCTGCTTGGGAGTTTCCCTCTTCCTCTGCCCCTACCCTCCACTCATTCTTGCTCTCTCTCTAAAAAAAATAAATCTTAAAAAAAAGAAAGAAAGAAAGGAGGGAAGGAAGGAAGGAAGCAAGAAAGCAAGCCCACTTCTCACCAGGAACCACAGATTCTGGAAGTTGGTAGAATAGTCTTAAGGGAAATTAACTCTGAACCTGGAATTCCAGATCCAGCTGAACTATCGTTCAATGATGAGGATAAAATGTGGATCAAGACTGAGTGAGTTTACTACTCAGATACTTACCAGAAGAACTAAAGCATATAGTTTAATTTTTTAAAGATTTGTTTACTTCAGAGAGAAAGAAAGATTGCTCGTGCATCAGAGTGGTGGGGGAGGGGCAGAGGGAGAAGGAAAAGAATCTTAAGCAGGCTCCATGATCACGCCGGCATGGGGCTTGATCTCACGATCCTGAGATCATGACCTGAGCTGAAACCAAGAGTAGGACGCTTAACTGACTGAGCCACCCACGTGCCCCAAGGCATATAGTTGAGTAAGAATAATGGAAGCACCCACTATAATGGGAACGCTGCAAAAACAGGGACTTTGTTTTGTTCTCTATCTCTAAGGCCTAGAACAATGCCTGGCACATTTAAGTAATCAGCAGATATTTATCAAATGAATTAGTTAATAAAAAGGAAAGTATGAGAAGAAAGGACTGGGATCAAGAATGAGCATAGAAATTGGGAAATATATTTGTAAATCCAAAGATTGACCATTTAAACGGTAGATTTGGAGTAGTTAAAAACAGGATGGCGCTGAAGTACCAGAGCACTTTAACTTGGAAGAGGAAGTGGGTTCTGAGGCCGGCAGGAACTACTGCTCAGCTGACTGACACTTGTAAACTCACAGGCACATTAGCATTTGGGAGTGACCACTTAGAGTCTAGGGATAGGAAGTGTCACATCCTAGTAAGCGTAGCAGGAAAAGAAACAGAAAACTGGGTAAATAAAAATTCATGGAAATGGTCTGGTGGAAGCAAAAGAAACGAAGAAAACAAAAATCATGATAGAAATCACAGAATAAGATGCAGTAATTTGTTCATAAGTATCAGTAATTACAATAAATGCAGAATAGATTTTACTTGTAAAGAGACAAAAGATTCTCTGATTCTCTTAAAAAATCATGGTATTATTTTCAGAGGACACACCTAAAACATAAATACCCAGGAAGTTTGAAAGTATATAGCCTATTAGAGAAAGATCCACCAGGCAAATATTAACCAAAATAAAACTGATTTACGAATATTAATATTAAGCAAATAGGTTGGAGGGTATAAAAACATGATTAGAAGTAAAGAGCTTCTTCCCTTATAAAAAGGAAGAGTGTCAATAGATCCAACAGTGTGGTCTCATCTGTAAGGCAGGATAGATAGAGGAGTAAACCGTGGCTGTGTGTCCGTAGGTTCTGCGTGACAGAGGGTTAAGGTACACACTAGTTTGGGGAACTGAATTCGGGACAGACTTAATGGGATAACAGAACAGTCTGCGCTTAAGTCTTGTTCAGTGAAGATGCCTTTTCTACATGTCTTCACATACAAAGTAAAAATGACAATCCCTGTCTTTCTGCTTTCTCCATCTCGAGAAAGGAGCAGGAAAAGATGGTGTGTTCAGCGGCCTTGCTGCAAGCAGGATGCGTCTTTGGAGCATTTTTCTTGTCTGTTTTATGTGGGGTGTCCCTACTTCATGCCTGTTGGAAAATATTTTGTCTTCCTCTCGTAGAAGAAATGTGGAAAATGTGCTCTTATCTCCCCTTCATTTTTTCCATGCGATAAGCTACTGCTGTGGCCGATGTGGTTTGGGGCTGGATATGAAATTTGTGTCATATGAGCAAAGACTTCAGGCACTGAAGAAAGTGAGAGGCAGAACTGCAGACAACCAGGCTCTGGAGATGGAGGCTGCGCCCTCACGTGGCATGGTCACCCATGGCCGTAGGCTGGGCTGCTCTCGCCTCTTCCCACACCTTCCGGAGCTCCCTCTAATAGGGGGGATGATGGTCTACCGAATGTCCTTGTGTGTCCAGCACTCCATCGACCCTTCTCCCTCCAGTTCCTGTGGTTCCTTCCATTCCAAATTAAGAAAATCTCTACTATGGCTAACGCCCTATCTTTCCATGGTAAACTCATCTCCTCTGGTCTAAGCCAACCATCAAAGCTGTCAACACAGGTTTCCAGGGGGCAGCAAGAATGAGAAGACTCTTTGTGGGAAACATTTCTGCCCTCAGGTTTCTAGGGCAAGCCAAGGGTCAAAGTAGCACCCTGAGCTGTGGTCTGCTCTTCACCCCTGGTTCAGAGACAGGCAGATGCTTGTTTGCGCTCACCTCTACCTACTCAGCTGAGTCCCAGTCCTTTCTTATCTGTGCTCTTTGTCCCTGGGATTCTGAGGGGTGCCCATACTCTCCCCCGTACACTGTAAGTGCTTAAACCCCAAATCTGAGCTGTGCATCAAGAGCAGCCTTGAATACAAACCCTTAGTTCACTTTGCAGACATCCGCACCCGCTGCCCCTCCCTCTGATTTTCAGATCCTGGCCATGTGCAGCAGGTTTGGTCCAGACAAACAGTGGCCTTGCCCTCGAGGCAAGATTACATGTTGTGTTTGTGGCTTCCTTCACTGTAGTTTTCTGGCTCTTCCCGAGGGACACAGGCTCGGCGCAGCACAGGCCGAGGCCGGCGGCAGTGACCTTCAGCACCCTTTCCCCTGCCTGCCCCATCCTCGACTGCTGCCGGCAGAACAAATCACAGAAGTGCTTATGGCAGAGATCTAAGTCGGTATTTTAGATTTATGTCCTTTTTTGAACAGGATGGCCTTTGGAAGCCCCTTAAATTTGGGAGCAGATACGGTATTGTTAGTGCTTAATAAGGAGCTGTATTTCGTTTTCTGAAACATATTCACAAAAGTAAAACAAATTTTGGGGTTTAGGGAGAAGAAAATTCTTTTTTGCCGTTGTTTAAGGTTGGTGGTTTTTTAGGGTTGCATCTTGAAGGGTCCTTCGGAAAATCAATTCTAAATTGTCTTTAGCAATCTAGATTTAGCCATTTATTTAATACACTTATAGCCAGCTTCTCCAAAACAGTGAGTTGTGGCATATGGTGAAGTACCAGATACAAGAAGGAAGTGGTGAAAATCTTATGGTTGAATTCATTTAAAAGGCACTAAATATAGATTTATTATGTAGAACAGTTCTGGTGTTCTGGGAAGGAGGAACCTGAGAAGAAGTCAGGTTGAGTTGGTGGGAGCGAGCTGCACAGCCTGGCGCGAGACTTCCTGCAGGAGCCGCCGGCGTGGGGCTTTGTTTCAGGCGCCGCTGTGGCCACATCAGGAAGCACTTGGATACGTTTTGCATGCAGTTTTGCAGAGCCAAGAACCTCCTCTCTACTAATCTGATGATCCATCCCTTCTTTATTTTGTACGGTGATTGTGAGTAGCTACTTCCTATTGCATGAATTCGGGCTGATGAATGTAGAGGGTGTGGCCTGGGCAACTATGTCGCATTTTCACGCGGGAGCTTTACAGAAGAAATACGTGCTTTCCCCACGGAAGCTTTCTTTCTGCACATGACTGTTGGAGAGGGAGATGCTCAGGCAGGCATTTTTCTCTTTTACCTTCTAAGTAGGTATTCAAGTTAATGTTCCTTTTTAGATTTAAAAAGCTATGATTACAATAGCCGGTAAAGTAAAGCCCACAAAACTCTGGTTCAAGGAAGAAGCCGGCTTCCAGAGCACAGATTTCTTGAATACGATTAGTAAATCTCTGCCATAGCATCTCCCCACAGGCGTGTATCCTGCGAGCGCTTACACTGCCTTCTCTCCTGTCTGCCTGTCCCCTGAGATTCACATCACCTTCCAAAGATGGAACGTATTATGACAGCCTTCTCCATGAAGCCGTTTCTGTCAACAACTTTTTATGTGTGCCATGTAATTATCTTGTCTTCCGGGATAAAGAAGTGTGGCATTTAGGAAAGCAGGAGACATTCCATTTGGGCAAGATTTGCAGAAGATAATCAGGCCTATTCTCCAGTTCCCTGGTCGCTACTGAGCTCATTGTCCTCTTTCGTGCACAGCATGTCCTAAATTTTTGATTTGCTACAGTTAATAGATCCTTGCTTCTATACCACAGGCTACCATTTCACAATAAGTTCATTTTTTGATATAAGGTGTGGTATTTTGTCTTTTTAAATAAATTCGTAGTGGAGAATTTTGGCCCGATGTTTACTATCAAGGATTTCCTTCAGGTTGGCATGTGGCTTACAAGATATCAAATTTCCCTTATCACAGACACTTCTTAAATTTCCTAAGGCCTTCACTGCTTTTATGACCATGGGCAAGTTCCTCCATTTCCCCAAGCCTCAGTTTCCCTAGCTGTAAAATGATACCTAATTCCTTCCTTCGCCAGGTAGCTGTGACGAGACTAGCCGTGCTGATTCCCTGCCTAGAACCTTGCCCTGCCCCCTTCCCCCCAAAATTATTTCTCTGGTAAAATGCTAACACATACAGATAGCCGTCAGTAGTCACTATTTTGCTGTACCTAAATATGTGCCATACAGACTTTTTCACTTCTGCTCCTAGTGTTGTGAGTTTTACCACACGGTAGCGGATTTCAGCTCTGTATCACCTGTGTGTGTGCTGAGGAGAGGGGTGGCAGGTTTGTGTGCTGTGCTTTCCCTTCGTGGATGAAAAGATGATCCCTGGCAATTTATGGGCCTTTTAAATGATTCAGAACACTGGGTTTGTTTGTTTTTAAGATTTTATTTATTTGAGATAGCACAAGACGGGGGCAGAGCGAAAGGGGGAAGCAGGGTTCCCACTGAGCCGGGAGCCCGATGTGGGGCTGGATCCCAGGACCCTGAGATCATGACCTGAGCCAAAGGCAGACGCTTAACTGACTGAGCCAACCAGGCATCCCAGGACACTGGGTTTTGTTTTTTTGGTTTTTGTTTTTAAAGATTTTATTTGTTTGACAGAGAGATAGAGAGCACAAGTAGGCAGAGTGGCAGGCAGAGGGAGAGGGAGAAGCAGGCTCTCTGCTGAGCAGGGAGCCGGACGTGGGGATTCGATCCCAACACCCCAGGATCATGACCTAAGCTGAAGGCAGCCGCTCAACCGACTGAGCCACCCAGGTGCCCCCAACACTGGGGTTTTTAATACAGATTATAGATGTACTGACCCATCATTCTTTTTTGTTACATTAGTATAAAATACCTTGAAAGCTTTCTATATGCAGACTTCGGTCTATTGTTTTTTTTAAACAAAACAAAACGGAATAGAAGTAATCATTCCTTGAAATACTTATGTTCTCCTCCTCTCCTGTGTTTTCTAAGATCAAGAAAACCCTGGATTCTGTCTAAATGTAGCCTCTGGCCATCTTCTGTTGGTCCCAGACCAGAGCAGCTGAGGATCTGTAGAGAAAGGAAGGCCCGATCTGCCCTGCAGTGTTTCCTGAGTCCTAGCACTTTTGCAATTTGAATTTTCTTCTCCAGAAAAGAGGAAACCATTCCGCCCCCACCCGGGCCTGGCCCTTCTAGTATCTCCTTTAATCCTCCTCCCAGGGAATGTGGGCCCACCTCTCAGAGGAGGAACTGGGCCCACAGAGAGATGCCTTTGGGGACAGGATGGCAGGCCGAAGGCAGAAGTCTGGTTTCTTCAGGCTCTAAAACAGCCTCCTGACAGCACCTCCCCTGAAGTAGACATTTAAGTACTGAATTTCCCCTTGCAAGAGGAACCCTGGCCTGGCCATTTGTTGTTTGAACAATCCTAGCTGTCCTGACTGACTTGGACAAGTCACTTCCCCTTTGCGCTCTTGTGATAGGGCTTTGCGGGGCCCAGGCCCAGGGGCTCCAGAGTCACCATTTATGACCGGTATGCTCATTAGCACATGGAAATCTGTTACCTTCTGTGGCAGTGGGACCCAGGGTGGGCTCTGTTCACAGGAAGGCCTTCGGTCTCAGAGACCCTGCATGCTGACCCTGGCTCCACCAGCCCCTCGTGGGGCCCAGGGAAAGCCATGGAGTCTGTCGTGCGGGCTCATTTTCTCCCAAGTGTAAAATGAGAGGTGGGACAAAGTAAATACTGGGTAGTGTCTCCGAAAATTAAAAAATGCACTTGTTTGTTGGGAACAAACTCACATATGTCTCAAATATCCTTCCCTGCTGGCAAAGAGGTAGAAAAGCTTTCAGAGGCAAGTGTTCAGTGCTGGGAGGCAATATCACCAGCCGATCCCCTTATCAAACACGAGAGGTAAGCAAATTCATGGCAGTGATGACAATAAGAAAATAGGATTTAGCTCTTAAAAGAATGTGTGTGTGCTGCAGAAAGCATGATACTCTGTTAGCTTCTTTCGTGCCTCTGCCCAGAGATGCAGAGCATGCTTCCTGGGTGAGGCTTCGCGGGGGGAAGCCTGGGTCTCCATAAAGCCATCGTCCCCAGAAAAGTCACCTGAAACTGAGCCTCTGATGGTCATAGACCCTTGGTCGGCAATGTATGCAGAACCTCAGTGGCAGGAGCCCTTGATGCTGATAGCTGAGCTTCACGAGGAGAGCTTTCTCTGTGCCCAGGGGCTGCACCGAAGGGCCCAGGAGCCAGCCCCTCAGGAGGGAAGGTCTAACTGAGATAATTGTGGAAAGTACCCAAGGATTATTCCAAAGATGAAAGTTTTTTCTGAAACATCCGCTATGTGTATGTGTGTGTATATTGTGTATACATGCACCCATGTAGCTGACCTTTGAACAACGTGGGGCTTAGGGACACTGACACTCCCCCACTGCAGTTGAAAGTCCATGTATAACTTTTTTTAAGGTTTTATTTCTAAGTGATTTCTACACCCAACATGGGGCCCAAAACTACAACCCTAAGATCAAGGGTCGCACGCTCTACCAATCGAGCCCGCCAGGCACCTCAAAAATCCGGGTATAATTTTTGACTCCCCCCCCCACAACTTATCTAATAGCCTACTGTTGACTAGAAGCCTTACTGATCACATAAACAGCCAATTATCATATTTTTTGTTATATGTATTATATACTGTATTCTTACAATAAAGTGAGCTAGAAAAAAAAGTTAAAATCATAAAGTATATTTGCAATACTGTATTCATTTAAAAAAAAAATCCACGTATATATGGACTGTGCAGTTCAAATGTGTTGTTCAAGGGTCGACTGTATAAACACATATACTTTTAAACTTTATTTTTTAGACCAGTTTTAGACTTACAGAAAAATTGTGAAGATGATACAAAGAGTTCCTATACCCAGCCCCCAGCTTCCGCTATGCTTACTGTTAGTATGGTACATTTGTTAGAGTTAACTGACAGTACCGAAGCCCCTCCTTTGTTCAGATTTCCTGAGTTTGCCCCATCCCAGGACCCCGTCCAGGATGCCACATGGCATTTAGCTGCCGTGTTGTAGGCACACTCTCCACACTCAGACCCGGGCCGAGCCCTGCTCCCACCTCCCAACAACCTTGTCCTCCAAGCCCGGTGACTGCCCTGCAGGCCTGTTTCCTTAGCTGTGGAAGGGGCTGTGCTGAGGATTAGACCCAAGGCCCAGTGAGTGCTCGTGGCTGTGGCACAGGGAGAGGTCGGTGTGCAGCCTGTGGTGATGATAAAAGAATAGACGAAAAGTCTTTTGTTGGCTTTTATGGACACTTTTAAGTTCTCTGTAGACACTGCACCCCGACTCGCGGCGTGCCCCGGGATGGACTGCTTCTGCCCCCACGCTGATGCCTGGGGTGCCCATCATTCTGTTCATGCGCATCCCGACAGTCCTTCCTAAGGCCATCTCATACCTGTCAAGCTGTATTTACACTTGTTTTAAATTTTGGGGGTTTTTTGACTTGCAGGAAAGTTGGAAGTACAGCACAAAGAACTTAACTCTCCCTTGAGCCATTGACTTGAGCATGTATTTCCTACCAGGAAGGGACATTCTGCTGCTGTGTGCCCCCCATGCCACTGTCAGAATCAGGAAATGAACGCTGCTGCAGGCTTACCTTGCAGCCCCTGGGCCCCGCGATGTCCTTTATGGCGAGAGGACCCAGTGCAGAAACGTCTGTGGCGTTGAGTTGTCATGCCTCAGAGGTCCTTGAGTTTGTAGCACCTCCTTGGTTGTTCCTGAGCTTTGGTGACCTGACACTTCGGAAGATTTCAAGCCCGTTATTTTGGAGCATGCTCCTCACTCTGGGTCTGTCTGACGTTTGGTCATGAGTAGATTCCGGTTATACGTACGTCCTCGGCCCACTGTATCAGGGCTGCCACGTCCTTCTTGTGCCTTCCCACCAGTCGGCACCTGACTTTAACTCGTCCTGCTACGTCTGCATGCAGTTTGATTTCTAGGTTAAGTGTGTCTGCCACATTTCTCCATTGTAAGATGAGTCACCTCCCCGCTTTGTAATTAGTAAGTACGTAGTGGGGAGCTACTTTGAAATTCTATAAATACCCTGTTCCTCAGCCAGTTTTATTTATTTATTTGTGTCTGTATGGACTTATGGTTTCCTGTTGTATTTCGTGGATTGTACTCTGTTACTGTCATTGTTTACTCTCAGACTGTCCCTGATTTGGCCATTGGGAGCCTCCTCAAGCTGCCTTTTGTGTCCTGACCTACCCACATTGTTCTTGAATATTTCCTTACTTTTGGATACAATAAGATGTCTCAGCCTCCTCTTGTAGTCTGTCCCCCCACCCCCTGAGTAAGCCATTTGTCCAGGAGCCCTGGTTCCTTGTAGAGGAGAATGGTGATTACAGGTGGAAATCTGGATGCTACATGCTTATTGCTTTTGGGTCACTGCTGCTCCTGGGCCTTCTTGGGACAGAGCGAGATAGGACATGTGAGTGTGTGTGTGTGTGTGTACAATCGTGCATGTTCACACATCTGTGAAAACCACGTATTCACACTCAAACCTCCAATTCCAGCCCAGTGCCACAGGGTTAACTCAGCTTTTCTCCTTGTCCGTATTTGTAAGTCCCTTCTCTGAAGTGAGGACCCTGCCTCTCATTATCCTTAACCTGTTGGCTTAGTAGATGAATGTCCCTGGATGTGACCAGTCTCCCCAGTGGGAGGCTGCCCGTGCAGGGGCGCTGTCGTCCTTCCCCAGGCTCACGCTCTCTGCGGGGACACCGCCCCACACTCTGGGCCACTGATGAGATACCCACCCTGCTCAGCTTTGGGACTCACATGTTGGAGAAGGATGAAGGACTCCACCTGTTTCTCAGAAGGACCGCAGCCTGCTCTGTGGGCCTTCCCGGAAGACCTTCCCTCTGTTCTCACGCTGCGCCCAAGCCCTCTCACCTGTCTCGGCTGCCCCCAGCCCCTGCCGGCCGGCCCTCTCTCTCGAGCAGCTCCACGAACAGAGTCAGGTCTCTAGCACACCTCTGTATCTGTGGAACCCATTTGCAGCCTTTCATTTATCATGAATTAAAGTGGAGTAATTTTCAAAGTGTTTTTGATACCTGTTTGCACATAACTTTCAGCTCTTTAAAACCCTGGCTACTTTATATAAGCCATTATGGTCACTTCCTTTTTCTCAAAAAAATATGTCCCCTTAAGTAGAGAAAAGATAAGCACGGATTACCGATAAGTAGAAACACGTTAAGAAGACAGCAACTTGTATTTGCAACGTAATCATTCCACTTGCATTTGGGGAATTACAAAATCGTACATCATACTGAAAAACAAGACTGAAACTCTGCAGTCTGCCCCAAGACTGGAGGGGAAAGTGAAGTGGGCACTTGTGCTAGGTGCTGTCTTCTGGATGTGCAGCCCAAGAAGCTGTGGGCCTTCTGTGAGTCGTGGGGCAGCCAGAAGCTGCCTACAGACACCCCAGCACTGCTGTAGAGGGAGGGGCTTTGCCGGAAGGTTCAGGGTTTAACAGTCTAGAACAGTAATGGCAAAAGCTGCTGATGCAGGTATATTGAACTCCTAAAGTCATCTCTTCCCATCATTTTTTTTCTGTTGAATTTACAGAAATGATCAGGAATGTCCCGAACTGACTCAGTTGCAGTCTGTTAGGATGCCCAGCCGTTTTGTTTGTTTGTTTGTTTTTAATTCACCCTGTTTCTCTGGATTTTCTCTTGTGCAGAACACATATACCAACGCGGATAAGTTACTAGAGGCAGCAGAACAACTGGCTCAGACCGGGGAATGTGACCCAGAAGAGATTTATCAGGCTGCCCATCAGCTTGAAGACCGGATACAAGATTTTGTTCGGCGCGTGGAGCAGCGCAAGATCCTGCTGGACATGTCCGTGTCCTTTCATAGCCACGTCAAGGAGGTAAGGCGTCAGGAGACACAACGGAGCCTGGGTCTGAAAGGCTCTGTGAACCCCACGGGAAGAGAGTGGGCAGAGTGGACTGGTCGTGATACGAGGAAGTGGAGCAGAGTGGCCAGCGATGAGGTGTAGCGCGCTTGCAGCAAGCGGGCCAGCGTGGACGGGGGTGCGCTGGGCTTCCTAGCCTCTAGCCCCACAAGCATAAGCCTGCCTCTGCCGGGGGACGTGGGAGCCTGTGTATCTGCAGGACTGGACCCGTGAGGGCTGGGCTGGCGGATGACCGGTGTGGAGTAGCTGGTGAGCAGGGACGTGTCGGGCCGAGGGCTCTGCCCTTAACTTGGAGAGAGAACAGAGCACGTCCGTTTTAGCATCAGTAAACGACCTGCATGTTGTGGTCAGAGCTGGGTTTCCTTTCTGTGTGTGAGTCTGTCATGTGGCCAACATCATGGTTGACTTCTGATTTTATCAGACTGTTCGACTACTCTCAGATTCTGATAAAAGCGAATTTTACGTAATACTAAATTTAAATGTACAAAGCCACCATGGCCATGATAATATTAATGCTAATGTCATAGGTATTCTCTCGTTAATGCACTTACCTCATTGTAAGAGATAATGTTATTTGATGTATGAAAAATAGGGAGGTACTAATTATGCTTTTGTATGTGTTATTCTTAGTAGAAATTGCATAAAATTACAATTCAAGAAACTCCTGTAGCTTTTGAGAAAAAAAGGACTTACAAATTCAGTAAGGATATCAACTTTACTGCATCTTATTTCTAAGGGAAAAAAAATTTCTCCACAGCTCTTTATAAATTGGAATTGAGGAGCCCTTCCAGGTGATTTGGAATTGAACACATGAAAGCTTATAGACACAGGCTGGGAAGAAGGATCTAGAAAGAGTAAGGCTGCCGGAGGAACACGGGAGGGGCATCAGAGATCAGGAACCAATAGATGTATTCAAAAGGAAAGAATTTCACTGCCAAGTCTAGGATCTTGGGCAGTCAGTCTTCAACCAGGCCATTTGTGACTTGAAAGCTTGGCTCCCAGGAGCGCACACTTCCGTCTTACTCTGAAACTCTACGAGCCCGTGTGGCAAACTGGAGGCCCCAAGACCTTGTGCTTCAGCTGCACCCAGGCTGGTGGTGGCTCTGCCATCCTCTGCTGAGCAGCCCTTTCTGCAAAAGCCGGCACTTGATGAGCCTCGGACGGCCATCAGAATAGAAAACCAACACCGCTAGTTTCTTTGCCTTCACTTAATAATGCCATAACTAAAAAAGACTTTACAACGTTTACAGAGAAACTGGGTTTTTTTCTGAGGATCCATGGTCATTCTGAGGAGACGTACAAATGCTCCATTTGTCCACAGCAATTTCTAGTCACAGATGTAGCAGGCTGTAAGTTCTTCCCTCAGCTCGACTCAAGCCGTAACCACCAAGTAGCCTCCCTGCCTCCCGCAGCACTGCCACCAGAAGTAGAAATTTGACCATGTCATAGCCTTGCTCTTGAACCCTCAGTGGCTCTGTGTATGTGGGGCACCGGCCTGAAGCCTCTCAGCATCCTTGTGGCCTGGCTTCCACTTTTCCTCCAGCCCCTCATACTCAGGACAGTGTCCCCAAGCCTGTGGCACTCTCACACCCCTGAAACTTGGACTTGCTGCTTCCCTTCACTTCCTCAGGCAGAGTTAGCGCTTTCCCTTGCACTTCCTGGAACTTTCTTGACATGCATCTGTTGTAGCACTTGTCCTAGTTGCCGTACAGTTGTGTGTGTCTCCCTCTTTCTCCTCAGTATGGATATGTTAGCTTCTCTTTATCTTATGCATTTGACCCCCACGCTGAGAGGGAGAAGGTGGTATTTGTGACAGAGCAGATTGTGTTGTTGCTCATGAAGCTGCGGCAGCCAGCCAGCCAGCCAGCAGCGAGGAGCTCTGAGCAGCCGCCGTGGCCCCCGTGGCCCTGGGTGGTCTGTGCTGTGGGAGGGGAGGAGCCGCAGCCACATGTTGGTGATCTGATACTTGTCTCTGTGACATGCCTAGTGATACTCTTTAGCAGGATTTGTAAAGGCTTAGCTTGCCTTTAGGACAGAGCAGACCTTTTACATGACACGGTATTTATGGTTTACATCACCTTTTCAACTTGGTTACAGTTTTCAAAAAGCAGACACTCAAGGGAGCTTGAAGGAAGGCATTTTATAAAAGCTGTCCCCCAGAGACTCCGCTTGTGGTCATTGGTTTTTTACATCAGTAGCATTTTTAAGAAAACAAAGAATCTTAGAATGAAAACATTCCAGTTAGCCACTGGTAGGGTCTGTCTTGTCACTAGCCTTGTTAATTTATCGAACAGTGAAAACATATTTTGTTTTCGTTGACTTAGGCTATGGGAACCTCCAGAATTGATGACGCTGGTAGACTGGGGAGACCTCAGATCTGGTTTAAAGGTGGAGTGGTTCATTGTTACAGTTCAAGAATTTTCAGCGCATTCATCCTTCTGTTTTTATATGAGAAACTGCCACAGTGGCAGTGAAGCCGGCATGTTGACCCTGACTTGGCTCTTCTTCAGAGATGCGAGGCCGAGGAAGGCTGCCCCCGATGGCCAGTTGGGGTGGGGGGGCTGGCACACACAGGCATGGACTGCTGCCTGATTCTTCCCTGCCATGTGCTTGGACTTCATTTTTAGCCACTCTCGGAGTACATTCATTTTTTCCTGACCAGCTCCAGAATTTTCCCCCATCTCCTTTCTCTGTGCTGCATCCATCGTGCCCCAAGACCCACAGGGGTATTTGGTAGGTTTTATGAGGGAAAGGAATGATTTCCTCAATCATCATGTTTTGAAACTGGTTATTGAATGAAAACTTAGATCCGCTTAGAACAAATTTAGTTGAAAACAAGATGAAAAGTGACAGAAGGGCCAAGGAGAGGAAGTCCTACTAATCAAATACCTGTTTGTATAAAGTAAATAGTTTAGCGTACCAGAGGAATGGAAAATTGCTAAAAGATCTCTGCTATCTGAACTAATTTTTCTCAAGCAGATCATACAATTTAAAATTACATAGAGGAAGAGAGAAGAAGCAGGTTGTCTTTTTCAGTTAGGCAAATACATGAAGCTTTTTGGAAGTTAACTTTCAAAGGCTCCCCAGTGGCGGCATGCAGGTTAACTTTTTCGCCCCCGGGTGCCCAGGCGTGCTGGTTTCTCACTTCCTCCAGAACACAGCAGTGGCCCTCATCTTTTTGCGGTAAATTTCTGGCTCACTGATGAGCACATAATCAAAGGTGATCTCATTAACAACTAACTTTAAAGGTGCTGGATCAAGGTGATGTCGGTTCAGTGCTAGTTCGGGAATTCTTCTTATGAATCCCACCTGGAAGGGGATTGGGGGTTACACGCCGTGGCAGACCAAGCACTTAGGTTCTGAGCGAGACCTCTGGACTCCATGCTCTCTTGATCCCAGAGGACGGAATATAGAATTCCCATTCCTGGGAAGAGAGCAGAGAGGAAATATTTTCTACCTTGAGGTGGGACGCAGAAGGTGGTTAATAGAGGTGTTAGCCTCAATTTCACCTTCCAGATTTGGAAGCATTCTGGGACCCTTCCGAGTTTTTTTTTCCCCCCTCTGAAAGCAATTCATGAGATGCTTTATCTCCTCTCAGAAGGCTGGAAGACTGATAGTCTCCTTTTTCCTTATGACAGTGTTTTTAAGGTAGTATTTCAAAAGAATGTTGATTAGCCCCACATGAATTTGGATTTTATTTTAGGAGTTTTCTCCTCCTGCATTTTGTCTTCTACCTCTCGATCTCTCTGTGTTTTACTCACACCAGCTCTGACTGTACCTCTCCCGTTATTAGTCCTGTGTTACCTGCCCTCCTTTCCTTTTGAGGCTTTATCCCCATTGTTGAGTCACATATTCGCTGTTTCAGACTCCTTCCCAGGTGTCTCCCTGGCCAGCCATCACATGCCAGGACAAAGATGAATGACCGGTGGAGAAATACACTCCTGCTTTCATGTGTGTGGTGTGTTTTAGTCATTTGTTTGTTTTTCATGGTGGATGTGAAGTTCCTTGAAGACCAGAACTATGTCTCACTTATCTTTGTATCTCACTAGTTAGCCTGTCTTCCAGACTCAGCATAACCTCTGTCAGCGTGGGGAATAAATGATGTCTATTTCTAGCTCACCATTCTGAGATTTAATGATAGAGGGACATATTTCCATTTCCAAATATAGCATAAGCATCGTTATTTTCCTCCATTCGTACTTTGTTCTCAAAATTAGGTCCTGAGTTAATTGATAATTACCTTTGAAATTTGTGGGTTATTTGAGGCAACGAGGTGGTGGTTTATTTCTGGATTTGATTCAGTGACTTTGAGTTGGTTTTGTTTGCTGGATTCCTGAAAGCCTTGGTTTCCCAGGGAAGACCATTCCCATTTGAATCAGGCTGTGACTCTTGCTGGGTTTAAGTAAAGAAGGCTTTTGGTTCTGTTTCTGCAAACTTACAACTGGGACAAGTTTTTGTTTGGGGTAATGCTTGGGAAAAGAGGAACCTTTCATTTTATTCAGAAGTCAAAAACAAAGGCCTCCCAACCACCTGGTGATTTTTTTGTCACAGCATACCCATCTGGCTTCATTTTTATGCCTCCAGTTAAGCAAGCAGACTTCTTTCTTTATGCTTGGGCCAGTGCTTCCCCTCCCCGGGGAGCAGGGCCAGAGCCCTTGTGGACTTCACGCTGTGGCCACCGTGGTCGGGGAGGGTTTCCAGGGAAGCAGGTGCTGTGTAGCTCCTTGGGGGGATGGGGCTCCCGGGGCCACCTCTCCTCTGGCCCTCACCTAGTTTGCGCCAGGAGTGTGTTGAAAACAGCCCCAGTGCTTTCTCAGTCAGCCCCCTGCTTAAAGGACCCAGATTTCCTTTCTCTGCTTTCACTGGTGGAGCTGGAGAGTGATTGGGCATCTGCTGGTTAACCTCATGCAGGAAAATTGTCTGATGGTGCGTGCTGTTCCTTGTGTCGACCAACTGCCCTCTAACTGGACTCTTGTCCTTGCTGACAGTCACTGTGCAGAGCCTACTCCCCCTGCCTGACCTCCCGGAGAGGGCCTGTCTCTGTTCCCCCCGGCGTGCCTGTCCCAGGGGATGGGACATGTTAGCGAGTGTCCCTAGCCTATGGAGCTTCAGAGCTCTCCAGCTCTCCCACCTGTCCTGTGCTACGTTCTCTACAAACCTTCCATTTCGGCCTTCTCAGCTGTGCTTTTGCTGATGACTCCTGTGTCTGCATCGTCTAGAATGATTTACACATTCCTCCTTTCCCATTTCCACCCCGACATGTATATCTCCAGAGACGTATGTGATACCTGCAAACATATTCCCATCTTTCTTTTTTAGCTTTCAGTCTGAAATAATTATAAGTTCACAGGAAGTTGGCAAAAAGAAATGGACAAGAAGCCCATGCCCCTTCTCCCAGCCTCCCCCCGTGTCACATCTTACATAACCGCAGTGCACTGTGAAAGCTGGGAAGTGACTTTGCTGTGCCCCACAGAGCTTATTGCAGTCACAGGTGTGCACACTCGTATGTGCAAGCACGCGTGTGGGTAGCTCTGTGCACGGTTATCATCTGTAGATTCATGTAACCACCACCACATTCAACATACAGAATCCTACAGAATTGTTCCTGTCACCCTCCTGATACACCTCCTGTTCATACCCAACCCCGACTGCATCTCTGACCCCTGGCAACCACTTATCTGCTGTTCTCCATCTCTATAATTTGTTATTCAAAAATGTTACATAACGGGATCATACTCTATGTAACCTTTTTACTCCATAGTCATTCCCTTGCGATCCATCAGTACTTCTTTCCTCTTCATTACTGAGTAGTGTTTCATTGTACGGATATGTCCTCGTGTGTTAGCAATTTACCCAGTAAAGGACAGTGGGGTTATTTTTAGGTTTGGGTTGTTATAAAGAGAGACCGTGGCCCATCACACACAGGTTTACACGTGGACTGAAGTTTTCATTTCTCTGGGGTAAGTGCCCAAGAGTGCAACTGCTGGGTCCTCTGGTAAGCTCATGTTCTTAAAGTGCCAAACTGTTTTCCAGAATGGCTGTATCATGTACATTCCCATCAACAATGGAGGAGTGGGCTCTAGTTTTGTAACTTCTCAAAAGTCAGGGATTGCTGTGATACATTTGTCAACGGGAAAGGTTAAGCCCCAATGTATAATAGGATGTTTACTTCAGATGATTACATCTCAATAATTTATGTTTAATATTCAGTGCCCTAGCTGAACTCTCTCCTCCCACTCTTAAACATTTGATTCCTTTGATTTATTAATCTGATGTAGATACAAATGAGCAATTAAACAGCCCCAAGCCAGACAAAACAAGAGGAAGCTAAGGGCTAGACCCATCTACTGTGTTGTCAGCCCTCGCGTGACTGAACGTTACATTTGGCTTTGGGCATTCGGTTTAGCACTTTGTCTTCAAATAGTCTGTGGTGTCTGGTATTAAAAAAAAAAAAAAAAAAAGGCGGTCTTCCCATAGGTGGAAATATATGTATATATTTTAAAAAATCTACTCATTCAAGCTTGCTTTCTGTAAAAATATCATCTTTATTAAAATAATTAACAGAGTATATCAAAGTGGAACATGTCCCCTGAACTGGCTGAGTGATCTGGGGCAGACTGCTCTGGAGCACCTTGGCTTTCCCAACTGCAGAATGGGAACACTAAAGCTCAGGGGCGTGCGGCTCAGCAGAGCGAAGCTGTGGATGTAGTGACGAACCATAGCGCCCATCTTGTAGGAACAGCCAGGACATGTGCCTTTCTTACCTCCTCATGCCGTCTGTAGCTTGTTGGACACAGACAGCGTGAGGCCAACTTAAACCTGAGATGCAAAGGTATAAATACCCAGCTGTGATCTGATCTTTTCCTCACTCATCTTTAACAGAAGCTGTGCAATCTACTTGTGATGCCCTCGCTCTGACCCCGGTGTTTAGGATCAGAGTTGAATGAAGCCTTTCTGGAATGTACGCTGTTTCTCCGGCCCCGCTCTGTCCCCAGCCCCACTCTATCAGGACCGATTTGGCTCTTACAAGGAATCTTTACTCATGGGTCCATCCATACTGGCGTGTGTTCCTTTGTACGCATCACTTAATGCTTTTGTTACCAGCCAAAACTACAAAATAAGTGATGGTTTTTTTCACCAAATAAGTGCAAAACATTTTTGTTAGCCCGTGGGGAAAGAGGGATGTTATTATCTAAAAGGAAGTTCCTTCTATCCAAATAGTTCGATGTAAAACAAGTATTTTCTGTAGAGTAGTTTAAAACTGGCTTAAATTCATGAATTTTCTATTTCTTAATATTGGTCCAATATTTTCAGGTAGAGAAAATTTTTATATCAACAAAGTAATTAGACATTAGTGCAGAGAATTACAGTGAACGCTAACATACCTGACACGTAATGGTCACTTAGTAGATGATTATTAAATGAATGAATGAATAATGTACTGTATTGTCTTTATTTGTAACTCAGTATTACAATAGGGAATGAAAATCTATAACTGCACTGACTGATTCCAAATTTTACAATTTCTTGTTGAAGGGTCAGCCCTCAATGGAGAGTTGCAAATGTTGGCTTTAAGTCATTGTTTGTGGGTTGGCCTCAGTTAATATAATAGAAAGGGGAAGCACCTGAACAAATGTCAAGCCAGTGCAATGTTCTAGGTCTTAAAATGCCCAGCTGAAAATGGATGTATATGTAATCTTCTTTACTTGTTAGACTTTAATAGAGCATTTTTAATATTCTTAATTTTTTATTTTGATACTTGGCTTCATAAACCAAATGGGATAGGTCTTTGGTTGATTGCGAGAAGTACATCATCCGTGTGCATTTCTGGCATGTATCGTTTGTCACTGATTATTGTTCTTACTGAATAAGTGGTAGTAGAAAGGTTGATCGCCAACAGCAAATGAGGGTTTTGTCAGGAAAGCTTAAAAGCTCTAGAAAAGAAAGGCTTTTTTGGTTTTGTTGTTGTTTCTTTTCCTCTCTTCGAAGCCCCAAATTCAGAACCCCAAGGTCAAGGAAGGGCTGGGCCTTCTGCCTGGTGCTACTGAAGTCTGTGCATGAGAGAAGAAAGTAGACTTCATGCACTTCAGACTTAGAAGTGGAAGATCAAAATGAGTGAAGGTTTCATAAGAAAAGACTTACTTCTTCTAAGTGAGTTCAAGTCTCTCTTACAGCAAGACAAATTAGACCCCTGAGTAGTGAGAGAACTTGATGATTGGGTTTGCTGATCTTTAAGGAAGAGTGAGGGGAGACACGCCAGGGGGCTGGAGATGCCGAAGGCAGAGTTCACACAGCACTCAGGCGAGGTCAGTCCTAGACAGAGTTCTAGAAAAGGCGGTTTATAAACCGCCAGTAGAGGAAGAAGTGAACAAGTTATAACATGTTAATTTCATTCTTTACTGAGTTTCTGGTTTCATGAAGGGCATGCAGTGGAATTAGCATTTGACATTTAATTTGTAGACAAAATAGGAAAGTATGGGCAGTCTGTTAGAACAGTCACTAGAATCAGACTGCTGAATGGCTGGGAGAAAATGTCAGCTGAGGGAGTCTGTTACACAGGACCAGCCCTGTCCTCATCCTCCCATGCTGCTCCCCCAGTGGAAGGTGCCAGGAAGAAAGTGTTCGATAGTAAGGTATTACTCATCATACCCGGCGTGTGAGTAAGGAAGTAATTTTCAGTCCAGACCCGTGGTAGGACCAGACTTGCTGATAGTGGTGACCGTGGGAGATGGTTGGACTTGAGGCCTAGTGGGATGGGCAGGTGTCGTCCCTGATGTCACCTTCCGTGGGCGAGCAGCCTCTGTAGTCGTCCCGTCTTTGAACTGACTCCACTAATATATTCAGAACTTCTATTTCCCAATGTGACATCTGGAAAGATTACTCATCGGAACTCAGGCACCCTGAAAACTCGCCTTTGTTGTGTGGAGAGCTGTTTATCTTGAAAATGGGCAAATGGCCACAAAGCAAGGGCAGGCTTGGTGCAGCAGAAATAATTGTGGCTACCTTAAAAATCTTGCCAGGGAGACCGTCATCATGGAGGTTGTTAGTGGGTGACCTCAGTGGGGCTGGGGGACTATGTCTCCCCTGTATGTCTCTGTCCCAAGAGGAAAGGCATGCTTATCAAAGTCTAGGCCAGGGTCGGTAAAATATGTAGGATCCCAAAACATGTCAGCAGAAATAAGTCAAAATCCATCAGAGAAATTTCATTCATGGGTATGAGCCTTTTGAATCAAAAACACTCACCTAGACAGGTTATAGAGTAAGGGTCACAAGGGTGGTCACAGCACTTGTTAAAACAACAACCTTACACATGTTCATGAACAGAGTACACAATAGTGTCGTGCCCAGTGGGTGTAATGAGCAAAAGCACAGGAAAAAAATCCCGATTGGGAGGCAGTCACCTCGCTGTGCACTGCTGGTTGGATCCACACGTGATGTCGTCTTTGCTCTCCAGCCCCCACTTTGCAAGGGCAGGGTGTTCAGAGGAGAGTGAGCTGGTGTGGAAGGAGTTTCAGATCCTGCCACAGTGATGGAGTCCAAGGACTGAAGTGTTACCCTTGGGATAGAGAGGACAGACTATACCAATGCTCTCTGTCCTCAGAGGCTTGAGGAGTGAAGGAGGAATTATGCTTTGACTAATTGCAGACCGTTTTGGTGGGAAAGTGCTTGCTCAAAATGACGTGGGGGTGGGGAGGAGCTCTTCCCAAATTTGAAACCTCAGGAAGAGTTGTTTTATGCTTTGGTGATGTCGGGGAATAAAAGGAAGAAAGAAAATCCCTCATCTCAAAATCTCTGTATTTCACCGAGTCGACTTAAATATCTGGATCACTGAGGTTCCCACTCTGACCTTGGTCTCTGTGTGGGCCCTCTATCCAGCCACATCACCTGTGCCTCGCCTTGTCCTTGATCCCATGTCTGCGGCTCCCACCCTCCAGTGCTGCAGCGCCCATTTAACTGGGGGCTGCCCTGATGTGCTCTTCCTTCTCCTTCTGTCCCCTCTCTTACACATACTCGCATGGGTATTATTTCATGATACTGACTCTGATTTATGCGCCCCCCCCCCCCACCGCCCAGTACATCCTTCACAAACGTCCTTTCGTCATATTAAGGCATCTTTTATCACCCACCCCAGAATAACAAGGTACTTCTCAAGCCCTTACTCCTCCTTGATCAGGGTACCAGGCATGTGCACCATTTCAGGCTGAAGAAGGTGCCTCGCATGCGGGAACAGCTCCCCTTTGAGCCCTGCTGCTTGTACCTGAAACTGAATCACGATTTATGTGCACAGTGAGTGCCCTCTGAAATCCCGAAACTACCTACCCCTGCTCCTGGCTCACAGCTTCTGCTGGGGGGACGCGGCTTTTGTGCTTCCCGTGGTGGCCTTACAGTTCACCCATCCCTACTGGTACCCAGATGATTGTCTTTGTCATAAACAAGGGTAGGGAAGCAAATAGGGGTGGTGGTAGTTTCTGTTTATAAAGTGCTTGGGGTGACCGAGCACTTTCACAGGTCTGTGGTCACTTCGTTTGATTTTCAAACTGGGCTTTGCCAGTTAGGGAAGACATGGTAAGATGATCCAAGATTTCATGGATGAGAAATCTGAGGGTGGAGAGTCCCAAGGATTTTCCCAAGGTCACGCGCAGAGAAGGGCCCACATCTGACGTGTTGGGCCCCGCCTCCGGATGGAGCGGGCTTATAGACTGCATTCAGATTTTGCATCTGAAAGAGGTTGCAGCTAAAGCAATCCCCAAATCCCAGGCCTCCGATCCTGTCACCTGTGGAATAGGGCTGGAAGCTCAGTCCTTCCTGGGATTTCCCCCAGGCCAACAGGTTCCTCTGGGAGCGCTCTCTGGCAAAGTCTCCCATCCAATTAGTGAGGAAGGGGCTCTTCCAGGAGATTTCTCCCAGCAGAGTTGCAGTCTCCTCCTTTAGGCTCCACCCAGCACAGAGGGGAGAGGGAGGGGGCCGGAGTGGAGGTGAGCCTGGGTCAGACCTGGCCGGACACCACTGGATCCAGGACCAGGGCTCTCACATCTTTGTCATGGGAGTTCTCTCCCCAGAACTTCGTGTGTCTCCCTAGCCCAGCCTTCTCTGTGAATGGATTGTGGTACAAGAACCAGGTCGGAGACACCCGCTGCGTTCGAGTGCTCGTCCTTGGAATGCTGCTGGTGGCCGCCCAGGGGGCCTCTAGGGGGCAGCATTGCCTAACTCTGGCCATGGGCCACAGTTCTCACAGGAAGATCCACGAGGCTGAGAACCTGGGTAGAATGTAGCTCCTCTCGGCTGTCGGGCTGTCCGCAAAGATGTAGCTCTTGATTGGAAATTAACAGCATGCACAGAAGCGCTGGATTTTAGAAATTTCACAGGTATCCTAGAGACTTTTTCTTATTCTTTTATTCAAAGGTTATTTTAAGCATCATATACTAATTTAAAAGCTTAAAAATAGATTTTACCTGAATTATACTGCATTATGATATATATTAGTTCATCACCGAAATCAGAAGACCTTTATCTGAGAATCCTTTTCTCTCCAAATTGAATGAGAATATTTTCTGTAGAGGCAGGGGAAAAAAATTCTAGAGGGGCAAAAGATTTGGGAGCATTTGACATTATAGATTTAAATATAACCTTGCTCCTTCTACCTCATTTACTGTTCCCTTTCCAACTGCCGGAGCCGAAGATCCATTTCTGTGGTTTCCTCTGTGGCCGTGGCCGTTCACCAGTTCCACAGCTGGCCGGGCCCCTGAGCACATTCCATCGGGGATGCACGTCCAAGTGTCCAGGATGTTGAGGAAAGGAAAAAGTTTGACCCACAGATCCTCATGGCATTTCCCCTGCAACCAAGGGGAAGTGATTTCTATGGACTCCGGTGCACTCATTCTAGCACCTTTTCCTCATACTATTTTTAGGTGTAAAAAGATTTAAACGTGGGATGGTGTTAAGTCTACCAGACTGAGTGACATATTTTGAACAATAAGTGGGAACCTGGTTATGTTTTGAAAAATACCTAGAGAAAGACCTAAAGTTCTGTGGTTTTTCTTACTAGACACGTTTCTTCACAAGAACAAAACTAGTACTAATGGCTCACATTTACTTGTTTCTTCGCTGTGCACGTACCATCCCAGTTACTCTTCGCAGCAGCTCCCGGAGGGAGGGAGGCACTGTTACTGTGACTGCTATTACTAGGCCCATCTTAGAGAAGAGGGGCCTGAGTCGTGGACCGGCCAAGTAACTTGCCTAAGGCCACAGCCCAGGATGTTAAGTCAGTCTAGCTTCAGAGCCCGCACTCTTAACTGTTACTCCATATTAGCTCTTAGGAGAGGTGTGTTATTTTAATTATCATTTGTGGATAAACTCTTAAGTCTTAGGCTGTTGCAGTGGAGCTACATAGATGCACTTAGGTCTTGTGCCTCAGGGCAGTTCCAAGCACTGGTTTTGATCTCCTCCTCCTCCTCACAGTGTAGAGAAGCAAGGCTCGTTAACATGGTTTCATAATCTAAATTATGTATTTTTGGTGGTATTTGCTGGAGAAGAGGAATTTTGTCCCCCGTCCTCCATCCTGTCCCACAAGCCGGGTTGTGAGTTGGGCCTCGCAGCTGAGTCGGGGGCGGAGGCTGTGCCAACCACCAGGCAGGGACGCAGACACCCCTTGGGTCCACCGTGGCGTCTAGGGCACCTGGTGCAAGAAAGGTGCTGGGCCAGGGCTCCTGGAGGGGCCTGGCAGGCTGATGACCCTGGGGAGGCCTGACCCAGCTGTGTGAGCAGGGGCGGGGAGGAGGCTTGGGCCACCTGTATGCTAGATGTGTCTTGTCCAGCACATGCAGGTTCTCTACCAGCGGTCTTAATTCATGTTGTTATATTTTGCTGATATTGTAGCGTTTTTCTGGCGGTCTTAAAAAAAATTGTGTGTTCCTGTTTTCTCCACAAATTTGAAAGAAGAGATACTAGTCTCTGTTGGGAGAACCTAGCTCTTACTAGTGTAGTGTAACTCAGACCGGGGTTCCCCATTGGCTCCAGCCCTGCGTGGGCCTGCTCGTTCTCTGATGAGTCCCACACTCCCGTCCGTGATGCAGAGTCAGCATTTGGGGTGGACCTGGCTCCTTCACCCTCCTTCCCATCAGTGCTGCTTCTGCCTAGATGATGGTGAAAGAGAGTGGTCCGTTCTGGACGTGCATTTGCGTGTGCGTTTGCTCTCCTGAATGAGCGGCACTCTTTCTCCGGACCCAGCCGTGGGATGGGCGGGGCCTCTGTGTCCGTTCCTCCGTGTGAGCCGTAGGTGTGCTGTGGGGACCTCCTTCCCCGGGTCTCCTCACACTGCGACGAGGTAGGAGCAGCTTCTGTGCAGCACGCGTAGGAAGGCGGAAGACGACAGTTGGGATTTTGAAAGGAAGGGACGCAAGTGTTTTGGTTTTTGTTTTTAATTTTCTTTTACACTGGAATGAGTGTAATTGAACAGGTCCACCTTTCATAGTGTTTGTCTCCGGACGGGAATCTGACGGGGGGGCTGCAGCGGCCACGTGTGTCTGAGGGGGCTTTGCTCTGTGGGGAGCAAGTGGGAGGCAGGTTACCAGGAAGCTGGTAAAACCATTTCAGCTGTAAAAGCCTACCTATTAGATAACGTACCCTGGATGTTTTGGGATAAATTTTTTTTTTTTAAAGATTTTATTTATTTATTTGAGAGAGAGAATGAGAGAGAGCGAGTACATGAGAGGGGGGAGGGTCAGAGGGAGAAGCAGACTCCCCGCCGAGCAGGGAGCCCGATGCGGGACTCGATCCAGGGACTCCAGGATCATGACCTGAGCCGAAGGCAGTCGCTTAACCGACTGAGCCACCCAGGCACCCGGGATAAATATTTTGATGCGATAAAATGTGTTGGTAACATTGTTACTGCTCACTGGCATGTTCTTGGTTTCTTTTAGCGCATCTTGCCTCTTGAGTTCATTAGAGTAGGTCATTCTGCTTTGGGAATTAAATTTGTTCAGAGCACTGCTGATGCCCCGGTGCCCTCCTGCCGCCTCTGCCTCCCGGCCCTCGGAGCGACTTCTTGAGGCCGGTGTTGGTCCGAAGGCCCCTGTTGTAGCGAACCGAGTCTCAGAGAAACTCAGTGATCTCTTAGGTCACAGAGTCAGTGCTTTGTTAAAGCATCTCCTAAATCCACAGTACTCCTGCTATACCACATGACCTGTAGAACTTGGAAGGTTTTTCCTAGGAAATTATCAGAGCAAATTGGGAGATTCCTCATGGTCATGATGCTGTCATCCTTCCTGTTATTTACAAAGGCAGCAACCATGTTCATGAGGATTTAGAGGAAAGCAAACAAGTATGTCCTTGATTATGGAACCTTATAGATGGTGCAGAGCATTAGTCCATATTTATATGGCGAGTCAAAGAATGGTGCTTTTGGTGTTGACCGACAACATCAACACAAAGTGTGGCCGGATCTAAAGGGCTCTTTGCCAGTACCGGCTTTGCCAGTAGCTCGGTCCCAGCATTTGGTTGATACACACAATAGTATGGATGAATCTCAAAATAATTATGTTGAAGGAAGGAAACCAGACCAAAAATAGAGTTCCTAGGATATGGTTCCATTTATGTACTTTTTCAAGAAAATGCAAGCCGATCTGTAGCAGATGCTGGGGAGGGAGGGCAGGGGAGACAGAAGGATTATGGAGGGCACAAGAAGACTTTTGGGGTGATGGAGCTGTTCACGGCGGACAGCAGGGGAGTTTTCCTGGATGCGTCAAACTTCACAGACTTTATCCTGGAAATTCATGCAGTTGACTGTATGTCAGTTATACCTCAGTAAAGCAGTTTTCAAACGAAGATGAGCTCAGAAACAAAAAACCCAATACAGCCTTTATTTTGGCAAGGTCGGCGTTGGGGCAGAGGTGCTGTCCGTAGGGCGCTTGGAAGAAATGGGGGAGGGGGGTTCTCACATCCCTGAGGAAGCAGGAAGCCTTTTCTCCCGCACAGACCACTTCCGAGCCACCAGGGCCCCGCTTGGGGTCATTAGTCATCTTTCCCACTTTGCTGAATGGCTCCCCAGAGACGTGGAGGGAGGCAGCGGGCTTGCCTCAAGCGGGTGAAGCACTCTGCTCCCGCCGCACCTGAGGTCGTTCTTGACGCTGTCGTTCCAAGTGGTCCTTACCTGTCCACGTCCCCAGACACATCTTGAGTGGTTGTACAGTGGCAGTCGGAAGTGTTTTCAGGATGCACACTCCTTCCTCCCCTGGAGGACTGCGCCGTGGCCGGGTCGGCTGTGGCCAGGCGGGCCGTGGCCCGGGGTGGGCGACGTCACTGAGCGGTGCCACATCCGACTCTCCCGCCAGGCAAGGTGGTGAATTTATCCCACCATATCATACGCTGCCTCCTTTTCGGAGCTGTGGACAGCGGCCACATCTGAGCAGTGGTTTAATAATTAATAATGGGTTGTAGTGCCCTTGCTAAAAGTAAAATAAAACCATCCATCTGCTAAACGAGAGTCAGAGGATGTGTAAAGGAGTGCGTTATGCTTAGCAGATGTTTTGGTTGGTGGAGGGGGTCTTTTCTTCTTTCTCTTCCACTAGGATTGAGCCTAGGAAGAATCGGAAAGAGTGACTTCCCTTCCCTTTCCTCTTTTCTCTTTTGTGCCAGTCCCCTTGAGCTCTCTGTTTATTTTTCGCCGCGCGGTGGTTGCACGCTGCTTTTTCTGTGTGCGTGTTCCGTGTGTTCCGCTGCCTGGGCCTGCTCAGGGGGCTCCCCCTCCCACCCCCTACCCCCCTGGGAGCAGGCTGCTGCCAGCTCCCTCCCGGTGTGGCCACTCGTGTCACTCGGTGTCCGCACCAGGACTTCCGGGGGAGGGGAACTTCCCAGGGGGAGGGGGGCCGGGGGCCTGGCCTCACCGCACTCTCTCCTTCCCCAGCTGTGGACATGGCTGGAGGAGCTACAGAAGGAGCTGCTGGATGACGTGTACGCCGAGTCGGTGGAGGCTGTGCAAGACCTCATCAAGCGCTTTGGCCAGCAGCAGCAGACGACCCTGCAAGTGACCGTCAACGTGATCAAGGAAGGCGAGGACCTCATCCAGCAGCTGAGGTGGGCCGTGTCCCTGGCCTCCCGCGGGGCACGGGCATTTTGCAGTCCTGCCAGTGATTTCCCCTTCCCTGAGCTCACACTTCTGAACAATGGGCTGTAATTCCCTGCCCAGCTAGGTAGAGAACAAGTAACATCTCTGCATACAACAGAGAATAACATCCCTTTCTTTCTCTTTCCTGCGACGATTTCTCTCATGGCAGCATTGACTATTAAACGTTCCCAGAGCTCAGCTTTTAGTAATATTTCCTCTTAACGCTTACTGAATACTCATTGAAATTTCTTTACAGACCAGATTGATTTAAATCTCCGAGGACTGTGTCCTTCAGGTCCTGAGTGATGTGCCTTTCTAGAGGATGGTGGGCGTCCCGGTCCTCAGCACTGGGGCTCGGGGAGGCCCGGCCTTGGGGGAGGGGGGTCCCTGTCCCTCAGGTTCCCCTCCGCACAGGAAGGCAGGAGGCCCTGCTGGGCCTGGGAGCAGATTCATGTTACTGGATCACTCAGAGGACTGTTTTTCAGTCATGACTGGTAACTTCACGGGATGCTCACTTTGCCAAGAGTCAGGCAAAAGTGACTTGTTAAAGGCTAAATTGGTGGCATTAGAGTTTAACCCTTTGTCACCACTCTGACTCTACCATGTGTAGCAAACAGGTATCGTCTATTCTGTTCCCTCTACTTAAGGAGAAGAGTGGCTAAAGTTGAGCTCCGCTGACGTTACTTTCTGTAATAGACTTCTTTTGAGAGCGACGACCGTGGGAGGTGCGGAGCAGAGTCTTCAGTGTGGCCTCAAACCTGGCAGCCTGCTCGGAGGAGGAAGCCCAGGGTTGTGTGGCGGGAGGGGCTGCTGATTCCATTTTCTGAGACCAGCGGCCCCGCTTCCTGCCAGCTCTCTTCCCCCTGAAGTCTGTGCGGCCGGCCGGATCTGGTGTCAGACAGTGGGAGACTTTCTCATGCCTGTCCCCGTCCCTTCTGCCCTTCCGCAGAGACTCGGCCATCTCCAGCAATAAGACCCCCCACAACAGCTCCATCAGCCACATCGAGACGGTGCTGCAGCAGCTGGACGAGGCCCAGGCCCAGATGGAGGAGCTCTTCCAGGAGCGCAAGATCAAGCTGGAGCTCTTCCTGCAGCTGCGCATATTCGAGCGGGACGCCATCGATGTGAGTGTCCTCCGCCTCCTGCCATTCCCGCATCGTCTCGCTCTGGCTGCCTTAACAGGAGGACAGGGAGAGGGAGGAGTGCGCCTTGCCCTGGGAGCTGCAGGGCTTGTGCTGGAGGCCACACCACACAGCAGGGTAGAGCACAGCCGGTGCGCGGAGCTGAAGTCCAGCCGCCTCGAACAAGTGGGCTTGTCTCAGCCCGCACTGGGTCCCACGACGCACACCCTTGTCTATGCAGCAGAGGCTCACACCTGCGACCGTGATCCCTTCTCTTTCTGTCTTTCCCTTCTGTCTCCCCCCTCCCGCCCCGCTGCCTGTCTTTCTCCCCTCCCACCCTCCTCCCCAGACAGTGAGAATAAGCCTCACCTGGGCTGATGGCATGTTTGGTAATGTGAAGTCCAATTTTTTTCTCCACAGAAGGGTCCTCGGATGATCTTTCATTCTTCTTACCTAAAAGTTGTTACACCTTATATATGAGGTTTCTTTTCTTTTTCTTCAACAAAAGGGTGGTTCTTAATTCTGTGTCAGGGAAGATCTTATTTTTGAACTTGAAGTACAAGCAGAAGTAAGTATAATTGGATGGTGCTGGATCTGCCTGTGGAACATGATGAAAGGAACCAGAACTCACTTCAGCCAGGAGAAGGCCAGTTTCCTGGTGCCTGTCAGCTTCATACAGCTGCTGGAGTGACCAAGTGCCTGTCCGGGTACCAGCAGCCCGCCAGGTGGTCCTTTGACTGCCGAGCAGAATCTGTAGGGCGTGCCCTCCCCATGCTAGTGCCTTGAGGACGTGCACACCCAGACCCTTCGTGCCACTGAAGGCAGAGGGGTGGCCGGGCTTTGTGTAGACTGCTTCACATCTCTCTGCTCAGGGGAGCAGCTGCCTGAAGTGGGCCTTGCCTGCTTCTCTCGGGCCTGTCTGTAGGCCCAGCTCTGAGTGGTGGTCTTGCCGTATGGTACAGGGACCAGGCCAGGCCCAGTACTGGGCCTCTCATGGGGGGGGGGGTCTCTGGTCGGCCATCTGTCTAAATCTCCATCAGTGTTTTCATTGAAGAAAGGCCTTCTTGGCTGTTTTCATTGTCATCATTGGTTTATGACAAGAAAGGAGTTAAATCTCACCCATGTTGTCTGGTAAAATCTGCTCTCAGTGTCTTGACCTTTACAGCCCCATGAAGCCATGTAGAGAAACAGCCCGCTGTGCTCGAGCTCATTAAGGACCTGCCCGGGGCCTGGGCGTGGTGTGCCAGTTCCAGGTTGCAGACTATATGAACAGAAGACCCAGCATGCCTCTTTTCCTCTGTGACCTCTACTTCGTATGAATTGCTTTGATAAACTTAGCTGCTATTGAGTAGTTTCAATTAGAAAACACAGAGCAATCAGGCATTACTTGAAGTTTTTTCATCAACACATTTTGATATTTAAAAAAAATCTCTTGGCTTCATTTGTATTGCTGCTACTTAAAGGAAAAAAATTCTAATTGTATTTCCATTTTCAACAAACTAGTGTTTTAAAATGTAGCTCAGACACCAGAAACATAATTTTCCCACACCAAAGCCACAAAATTCCAAGTGGCCTTTAATAAAAACTGTGTGCCCGGCCAGGCGTAGTGCTTTCCCCAGCTGAGGAAATTAAACCTGCAGTTCAGTCACAGGCCAGCTAAAATGTAGTTTAAAAGCTTTTAGAATGTCGTAGCCTAAGAACCTCTTTTCTCTGGAATGATCCTGAAACATAGAAACCTTAGCAGTTGAGGCCTCGGCTGGGATGTCATCCCTTACCTGGGAAAATGCTCCATCCGACCGCCCATAGGAGGCATGGAGTTATCTTTGTGGGAGAAACTTATCTGTTCCTTGGCCAGTTTTTAAAAATCTCTCCTATCTCTTGTATTTCATAGCCTTTCCATCTCTCAAAAGTGGATCTGGGTTTTCTATGGCTTAGACATATTGCAGTCTCAGCCTCTTGATATTCCAGGTAAAATCTGCTCTGTTGATCTAAAAACAGTGAAGTCATTACTGTAGCATCCTGCGATAGTTACTTACGGAACACAGTTATATGTACATTTAGGAAGAGGAACTTTTAGAATTTCTAAACATTCTGGGATACAGTTAAAAACAAAGTTACTTCTCCAAAGAATTCGTGTTCAAAAATTACTTCCCCTTTCTTGAGCTTTGTTTTTGCCACTGATTTCTTGTCTTCACTTGTATGGTTAACAAGCTGTAATGATAAACTTTGGGCAGGATTTTTCCTGATGATCCTTTGATCATGGCCATAAGCTCAGTGAGTATTTTTGAATCCTGCTGGTTCTAGCACGTTCATCTTTGTTTATTGTCCGCTCTTGAGTGTTGTCTGAGCCTGATGCTGTCTCCAAGAGACAGCATTGCTGAGTCTGTATCTCACCACCACACCTAACCCTCTCCTGCCTCAGTGTTAGAAAAGGAACGTTAAGAAAGAAATTTACCCTTAGGGTAGAGATAAAGCTTAAAGGTATGGTAAGCTCTTTCCTTTTTAAAAATAGTTTTCCTCAGTGGCTTTTTGGCTTACGTGTAATTTAACATTGTTCAAATTCATTAATTTTATAAATTAGCCCAATTTAATAAATTAGTGTAAATACACATACTGCATGCAGACCCCACTAATGAAAGAATAAATCCAGAAGATTTTTTTTTTTTAAAGATTTTATTTATTTATTTGACAGAGAGAGACACAGCGAGAGAGGGAACACAAGCAGGGGGAGTGGGAGAGGGAGAAGCAGGCTTCCGGCTGAGCAGGGAGCCCGATGTGGGGCTCGATCCCAGGACCCTGGGATCACGACCTGAGCTGAAGGCAGACGCTTAACGACTGAGCCACCCAGGCGCCCCAAAATCCAGAAGATTTTTGACGTAGGAGTTTGGGGAAGCCTTCAGTTTTTATTACTTCCCATCTCCTAGCTGGGTTCTATGTAAACTCTCTCACATTGTCAGATTTTCAAACTCAGGTGGTTACTGCTCATCTGGATAAAAGGAAATCAGGACTCATGGGACAGGTTATCCCACTGAAGCATAGATAATACAGTGTTCTTTCATAAGAAGTTTTTTCCTTCTTTTTGGATTTCGTAATTTTTAGCCTGAATTTTTAAAAAGTAGATTACAAAAGTTTTCAAACTGGCTCCAAAGTAGCAAGGATGGTACAGTGAACGTCCACATGCCTGTCTCCCAAATGTAGCAGGATTGTGTCTTCCTTGCTGCAAATATCCCTTCTTTTGTTATTGTTGTGCTTAGTGTGTTAGAGCAAAGCTTTGCCAGCTTACCGTTTCCCTCCTGAAGACTTTAAGTATCTCGACAAAATAAGGCCTTTTCCCACATAACCACAGTTTACCACCCCTCACCAACCGGACACCTTGATCTCTAACTAACACCCAGCCTCTTCTCAGACCCCTGCAGCTGCCCTGGGGGCAGGGAGGCGCGTGGGCGCTGCTTTCACGGTTGGTTGATAGTCTTTCCATCCAGAATCATCTCTTCATCCACCCTTCTTTTTTATCCTGCCATGACTTGTTGGAATGACTGCATCAGGGGAAGAAACTAGGTCCCACATTCTACGTTCGCTTAGTGATTTTCTTCTGTTTTTCTTTCCCTGGTATTTCCTATAAACTTGAAAGTTCGATGTAAAGACCTGATTAAGATTCAGGTTCCGTTTCTGTGCCAGATGCTCCCCAGGGACCATGGCTTCTCCTGTCAGAAAGCTAGTCCTGTCTGGTCCCACTTCTTTAGGGAGCTAAGGTTGGTCTGTGGGATTAGGAGGTGGCAGCCTGACCCTCCCATTAAGTACCCCCATCCTTTCCATTATAGTTTACTGCACATTGATGGTCATTGGCTGAAGAGTTATTTCACTAGAATTTCAAAACAGAATGAGAAAAAAAGCCTTTCTAATTTTATTCTACATTTAATAACTAGATTTATCTATAAAGGGGAATCTTCCTTCATTGTTAATAGGCTTAAATAATTATCTCTTTTACCAGTTTCAGGATAAAGGTTGGTTTCCTGTCAACTTCTAATTAGAGGAGTTTTTCATTTAATTTTAGGCTTTTTAGCTCTTCTTTTTTAAAAAAAAAATTCATTAGGAATTAATATGTTTTTATATATTTTGTAAATTTTATTTAATTGTGATAGATTTTTTGTATCTAACTGTCCCATCTTTGGCCTGTGGGAGCCCCTACGGCTGGCTTCCATGTCCTTAGGACATGGTCACATTAGTTCCTTCTTTCTCTACTTGGCACAGTGAGATATCACAGCAGATACTTATTTTTAAGTCTTGTCCTAAGAAGATACTTTCCTGTGTTAGATCATCTCAGACCTTGAGTCTTGGAACGATGAGCTTTCTCAGCAAATGAACGACTTTGACACGGAAGATCTCACGATAGCAGAACAACGCCTCCAGCACCATGCAGACAAAGCTCTGACCATGAACAACTTGACCTTCGATGTCATCCACCAAGGGCAGGACCTTTTGCAGTACGTCAATGAAGTGCAGGCCTCGGGTAAGGAGTGCATTTCATTCTGTCAGTTGTGGGGGTTTCATATCATACGGGAATTCATCCTGTTTATTTGTGTGTGCTGGCTGCCTAGTTTACTTAGCCCCGTGACATAGATGTTCTCAGGTACCTGCTCTTCAAAAGGAACATTTTGCTGTTTTATTTTCACATACCGTGATCACAAGTAACAATACGATTAGCGTACTTACCTTTAATATTCTTGCATGTCATCTCAGGGAGCGTGATCTCCAGTTGTACATCCATGAATGAAATGTGAATCTCAAAAAATTTTTCACATTCTTAATTTTTTTTCTTAGTTTATATTTCACCAGCAGAGGTCACTATGGGCTCAAAAATGTAGAGAGAAGTCCGTGGTGTTTGACAACCTGCTACTACGTTACTCGTTTTATACAAGTCAAATTCAGTGCTTCCTGAAGAGTAAACAGGGTGCAAGTGGATGTACAGCAAAAAGAAGCCAGAGTTCGCTCACTGACAAAGTCAAGGGCTCGTGTCCGCAGTTATCCCTGCAGAAATAGATTGACAGGAAATGGGTTTGATTAGCCATACATCATGTTTTGCTTTGGAACACATCGGATACATTCCTGCAGGCCCCCTCCCGTGCTCGGAAGCACATGTAACACTCCTCTGCCCGCTGTGCCTTCCTTGCACTTGGCCTTCAAGATAACGGCCTGGCCTGGCCGGGCAGGTCCTTCACAAAAGCTCAGTGTATGTGGTGCGCGGCTGAAGAGCTGGCGGCCATGCCAGTTGAGCTCTGGGCTCCCCCTTCACTGCCCACAGGTGTGGAGCTGCTTTGCGATAGAGATGTCGACATGGCAACTCGGGTCCAGGACCTGTTGGAGTTCCTTCATGAAAAGCAGCAGGAGCTGGATTTAGCAGCGGAACAGCATCGGAAGCACCTGGAACAATGTGTGCAGCTTCGCCACCTGCAGGCTGAAGTGAAACAGGTAAACAAGCTGCTGGACGTGGAGCCAGACTGGAGGGGCCCCGCCCGACAAGCCCCCGAAGAGGGACCTCCTGGTCGTCTGGGATACAGGACACAGCTGTTGTGAGGCATGATGTGACATGCACGCCCCGGGTACGGCCACAGCTCGTGGGCAAACATGGAACCAGTGCCTGGACAGCTGTGTGTTTATTCTGTAGGGGAAGAGGCTTCCCTTCCTGTATCACTGGAAAGGAACATTCACTTAGCTTGTTTTGTTATTGGTGGTCTCTTGCTTGAAACTGAGCACATTGCTTCTCAGGCTAAATAACTCTATGATTGTTCTGCCAAATAGGTTGTTATCAATCTGGATGGGGTGACAGGCTAGAGGGGGCTGGGGTTTTCTTCTGTGACCAGCCTGCTCTACTGTCCTATCTCAGCATGGCAAAATAAAAATGGAACATTTGGGAGGGATTGCTTTCGGCTCACAGCCAGTGGGATTCCATGCATACATATATTCAGCATGTACCTGACAATTTTTTTCACGAGCAGAGAAACCACTCATGATACCTCCCTGATACAAGGAAAGTATGGCTTTTTGGGATTCTGATGGAGGCACAGAAAAGCGTGTTGGTTGAGCAGAGGGGATAAGGTGCCTCTGGAGTGGGAGCGAGGTGTGGTGCCTGAGTGGGTGATGCTCACATTAAAGCAGATACACTGTCAAACTGGGAAGCTTTAAGAGCACCTGTTGGTCTCCCGTGTAATGAGATGAAGTACTGTCACCAGCCTTTTAAAGACCAGTTAATAAAGTGTTCCTTCTTGCTAAAAACAAAACAACGTGTCTAAGAAACAAAAACATAAACTATCCATGAGGAATTGCATTTGCCTATAAGAGTCTAAAAGTGGTGCTCAAAAACTACTTTCTCTACGGAACACGTCAGGACGTGGCAGATTGCTGCAGGTGCTCAGTCGGTGGCCACATGATAGGTGAGGTAGCTGTGTGGGTGACGGGTTGTCAGGTGGCTGTTGCAGCCCCAGCTCCCCCTCCACTTGCCAGGCAGCAGGAAGGGAAAAGCATAACAGGGAAGAAGCAGTACTTGCATCAGAGAAGAAATGTGGTCACACAACTGTCCGGAGGCAACTGCGTTGACCTTGGTAGCTGGAGAGAGTGTCCAAACTGTAACGGAGCTGTGACGTGGGGGCGGTGACGTGGTTTTATTTTAATCCACCCCCCACCGACACACAAACAAAGTCGAGGTTTTCTGAGTAAAGGAGATGAGGAGAAGTAGGCGTTGAGTAGGTACCTAGCGGTCTGTGCCACAAGTAAGTGCCCGCAGTCCTGCAGCTTCCACAGTTGGAATGCTCTTGTTTGAGAATCTCAGGGGACAGCCCTGAATCCGCTCTTTGGTTAGCGGGTCGTTTAACACTGGCATTAAATTGGAAAATATGTTGGTGAAATAAAAAATAGTTCCCTTACCAGGCAGTTTGCTAATTTTGCATGTTTATTAAGGAAAAAGGAATGAAAAATACATTTCTTGATTATCAGAGAATTATTTGGGTGTTTTTTTTTAAGATTTTATTTACTTGAGAGAGAGGGAGAGTGCGTGCACACGCACAAGCAGGAATGGAGGGGCAGAGGGAGAGGGAGAAGCAGACTCCCCGCTGAGCAGGAAGCCCGATGTGGGGCTCGATCCCAGGTCCCTGAGATCATGACCTGAGCTGAAGGCAGATGCTTAACTGACTGAGCCACCCAGGCGCCCCATTATCAGGGAATTATTTGGGAGCAGTAGATATCTAGTAGGTGACTGCTTTGACCCGTGGACTAATAATAACAATCCGCTGGACTCCCCACCTTTTCAGCACCCATTTGAAGCTATAAGATAACTGAATTAATTTTAAAATGCAGCACTTAAGATAAGATACTGTGGAAGGACATCACGCTGTTGGCAATGGGATCCTAAGGAAACCCATGCTTCACAGCTGATGTGAGCAGCTTGACCACCTTGCCCACTTGGCTCTTGTCCCCGGTGGCCCGCAGGGGGATCCCCTGCGGAGGGCCGGCGCTTGGAGCTCCCTGTGTCATGTTTCAGGTGCTGGGCTGGATCCGCAACGGAGAGTCGATGCTGAACGCTGGGCTCATCACGGCCAGCTCGTTACAAGAGGCAGAGCAGCTGCAGAGGGAGCACGAGCAGTTCCAGCACGCCATCGAGGTAGGGACACCAGCCTGCCCCCCACCTCGGGACACGTCTGCTGAGCCCCCTCACGGGGGACTGACCCCGAGCCCGGTGGGGTTCCGCAGGACCCAGAGTGATGATGCTGATACATCTCCAGTGTATTTCAGGGGAAGGAAACGGGCTGGCGACTGCAGTGAGGGGAGGAGGCGTGTGCCAGCCTGGGGACCTCGCAGCGCTGAGCCATCCTCCCGCCGTGAGGCCCTGGCGGCACGTACCCCCCACTGTCGGGAGCACCTGCACCTGAGAACCCGAGCTGGAGTCTGGGCTGAGGGGCTTTCTGTTCTGCGGGTCTTGCACACACACTCCTGAACAGAGCAGAGCACCGAGGGCGGCGCAGCCAGACCAGGTGCACATCACCAGTAGATAACACTCTCCACGGAACTCCTCCGACCCTGGTTAACAGCAACGTTCCTCACCTTCGCGAGGTCGGGGCCAGGCCAGGGCCAAGCCCACTCAGATTCACTCTCACAGCATGCGAATTCATTATTCGTGGAGTTTTTGGCGGGGAGAGGGGAGTTAATTATGGTAGGTGGTCTCAAGGTACACTCTTGGGAAAAAGAGCATTTGATTGCAGAAAACTTGTTTCCTGCTGTAGTTACATACATAGAGAAGAAAGCCACAGAAAATACTGTTAATTTATTCTCGAGATTGACATATTTTCAACTACTCAGCGCCAACAGATACATATTAACTCTTCTTCTTGAAGCGCAGACTCTGGGCATCTTTTGAGAATTGTATGCTGTGCCTAGTGAGTTCTAATAATTAAATTCCTAATACGTGTCCGTGTATCTGGGTGAAGGGTAGGGTTGCTTATACTGCATATAGTCTTTTATGGAGTCATTTAGTGCCTTTTCAGTGAAATGCAAAATTTTGCTGTGGTTAAAAAAGAAGAAGAAAAAGAAAAAAATCTGTGTCCACAGAAACGCATGTACTCCACCTAACTGCTGTGCTGTCTGGTGTTCTGAGTCTTCATTGGGAGAACCTGACCTGTCAGCCCCTCATGGGATCTTCTATTCTAGTGAACATACACGAGCAGGAATTCTACTGGATTTCTGGTGTTAGTTTGATATTTTAATATGGCATGAGCCTCCAGAGAATACACTTGGCTCATTCCTAGCTTTGAGTTATGTTTCTCTCTCTCTCTCTTTTTTAAAGTCAATAGTTCTTGAAAACTTTTTACTCAAGTCTAAAGTTTAAGGTAAAAATGAAAAAGGCATTCACGGTGGCCACCTTTTTTCTCCATGTGTCCATGTGCGTCTAGCTGCTATTACAAGGAGGACCAATAGGAAGAATAAACTTGGAACATTTCAACAGCTTTTTTAGAATATTGGCTATTAATTTTCCCTGCTATTTCTCAAGCTGAGAACCCCACAAGTGGGACCCATTCTGGAATGTCTTAATGCATTTCATCCTTCATTAGGTAATTTAAGCATAAGCACGGTTGTTGCTAGGCATGAAAACTTTTTTTATCTTACTGCACGGTCTGCTGTGTTTGTAGGAGTGTCCTGATGAGTATTAGGGGAAGTTGTTTCTATAAAAGCAGGTGGAGCAGCACTGCGGCAGCCTTCCCAGTGCCTTCCCAGTAAACATGTGACCGCCCAGTCAGATAAGTCTCCCCTTCTCCTTTCTGTCTCCTTAGAAGACACATCAGAGCGCCCTGCAGGTGCAGCAGAAGGCAGAAGCCATGCTGCAGGCCAATCACTACGACATGGACATGATCCGGGACTGCGCCGAGAAGGTGGCCTCTCACTGGCAGCAGCTCATGCTCAAGATGGAAGACCGCCTCAAGCTCGTGAATGCGTCTGTCGCCTTCTACAAAACCTCAGAGCAGGTGAGGAGGCAGGTTCGATGCCTTGGGCTCCTGCCCAGCCTTTTATGTTGAGCTCAGTGTTATTGGACAACCCCGTCATTAATCCTCAGTAATTACTGAGCCAGTCACTTCAACCCAGGCAGAGAAAAGCATTCTAGAAGTAGAAGGGTTGTTGCTTACCTTAGGACTCAAAGAGTAATAGGTTGGAAAGGAGCTGAGAGGACCTCCGTTCTCCTCTCATTTAAATGGATAGCCTGAAACGCACCAGAGAGAGACCAGAAATTCCGTTTTTATTTGGTTCTTGTTCTGAAAGGCCTGCCTATTTTGACCCCTGCATTTGTCCTCACGTAAGACGGAGCCCATGGTTCCTTCCGATGGTCTTGGTCCCGAGGCCAACACCTTTATCCCCAGAGCCTGACCTACCACACTTGCCGGAGATGTCGCTCTGTGCTGTCAGTCGCCGACCGGCCCCTCTTAGCCTGCGACTCTTCTGCTCACAGGTCTGCAGTGTCCTCGAGAGCTTGGAGCAGGAGTACAAGAGAGAAGAGGACTGGTGTGGAGGAGCCGACAAGCTGGGCCCCAACTCAGAGACGGACCACGTCACCCCAATGATCAGCAAGCACTTGGAGCAAAAGGAAGCATTCCTGAAGGTAAGGAGCCAGCCGTTTGGGGTGCTGGTGCCTCCCTGAACTGGGGACACAAATGCAAGAGGGTTCACCTGAAGATGGCAGGGTGCAGACTGTCCATCAGAGAACCCCAGATGTTCCCAGGCACCAGGCGTGCAGGGTCCGGGGCGGTGCGGGGTGGGGGGGGGGCTCCCCACACCTGCAGCTCTCCCTTTGTGTGACATTGCATCCGCGCTGGGCTAGTTGGTCAGAGAAAGTCTTAAAATCTTCCATTTGTGATTTACACTCCCTAGTTTTCCCAAAGAGCTGGAAACCTGTGTGAATAAAGCATGGGTGGAAGTCAGAGCACCAGATGATTCTGAGCAGAGAGAGAGATTGATTTGGTGAGACAGAAATGCCGATAGCTTGAAATAATCTTCCTTTGGAAATTCAGCCTTTTTAGGAATACTGAACCCAGTGCAGAGTAGACACAAAGCAGGAACACCTCTTGGAGTTTATAGGATTAGTTACTAATACTCACTCAGGAAGTGTTTCCTGCAAAAGAGACTTAATCCCATTTAGGCCCGGCTGGAAGTTTGAACTCTGAGAAGCTTTAAATGAGGAATTTCTCTAGCCGCCTTTGTCTCGTGTGTGTGTGTGTGTGTGTGTGTGTGTTCATACCTAAATCACCCAAATGTAAAAAAGTGCTCAAAACATTTGGCAACATTTCCATGTTTCTGTGATGCATTCTTTCACTCTTGAAGAATCTTCTGAGGCTCTGCCTGTTGCCACTCAGACCTGTTAAAAATAGGTGTGGTGTGTGCTTTTCATTGTCACTTTATTGAGTTTTGTTTTGGCATTCTGACCCCTCTGACCCCATTCCCTGTTATATTTAATAATTTCTGTTTCCATTCTGAAGGTGATGTCTGACAGTTACTGTTTAGTCTGGGAGAACAGATTGTAACTCTTTGAAAATTCTATCTGGTCATTTATTTTGAGCTTCCATCACATGACTTTCTTTGTAGCAGATCAGGGTGGGAAAACAGCGGTGACTCCCTCAGCCTTCAGTTGAACCATTTCAAACGGAACTTGAAAGCCCTGGGCTTACGTGTCCTTGCTTGTTACAATTATGAAATGCCCACCACTGTGAGGACGTTTCCATTGGGATCCTCATAATTTGCCTCTCTTTCTCTGCAATCCATTTAGAATAAACAGTTGAATGCTACTTAGTCTAAATAAGACAGATACTTAGATAAAATTATAAAACAAAATACTCACTGGCCTGTTCAGATTCCTTCACTCAGCTGGGTTCAGTAGTGTCTGTGTATTGGATAGCTTTAAACTTTTCATAATGGAAGTTTAAAGATACGTACAGAAATAGAACAGGTAACAAACTCCTATGTACTTCTCACCCAGCATCAGTAGTTATCGGCACATGGGCATATGCCCACTTTCCCTGGGCTACTTTAAATTCTAGATATTATATCATTTTATTTGTAAATACTTCAGTATGTATTTAAACATTAAATTCTGCCTTTCTAAAACATAACCCACAACACCATTATCGGATCCTGAAAATTAACAGTATCTCTTATTTTATACAAAATCCAACAGTGTTCAAATTTCTCTGACCCGTATTGTCTTATATATGGTTTTAATCAGAATTCAAACAAGGTCCGCACATTGACTTTATTGATATGTCTCTTAAATCTCTCTCTCTTTTTTTAAAGATTTTATTTATTTGACAGAGATATAGAGAGGGAACACAAGCAGGGGCAGAGGGAGAGGGAGAAGCAGGCTTCCCACGGAGCAGGGAGCCCGAAGTGGGACTCGATCCCAGGACCCTGGGATCATGACCTGAGCAGAAGGCAGACGCTTAATGACTGAGCCACGCAGGAGCCCCTCCAAATCTCTTTTAATCGAAACACCACTCTCCTTTTATTACTATTTATTAGCTGAAGAAGTAAGTTATACTGTGGGATTTTTCTCACTCTGGATTTCCATAATTGCATCCTGTGGAGTCATTTTTTACCATCCTGGATTCTCTAAGTGTGTTATGTTGAGAGCCTCACTTGGATTCAGGCTTGAGTGTGAGTGTGTGCGTGGGCACTCTGCGTACCTGGCATTCCATCAGGAGTCACATAAGGTCTGCTTCTCTTTGTGTCTGTGTGATAGGAGGGTTTACCATTGCTTCAAACGTGGTAAGTCCATTTAATCCATTATGTGCTTCTCTGTCTGCCTTTTATCTAATGGGTTGATTACCCTGTGGTGATAATGCTTCATTAGGAGTTGCAAAATGGTGAGATTCTATCATTCCTTCTGCCTTGATTAGCTAGAATTATTCCCTCCTTAGCTATTTGGTTACTCAAATAGAGTTTGTCCAGAAAAGGCAGGCTAAGTGCTTGTTTGCTTATCATTTTCAGAATAATGAGCTGTTGCCCTAGCAACATCTGCATAGGATTAGTTTTTGTTCTATCTTCATGGATTTTAAGATATTTGGTGTGTTTTGATCAATTGTAGTCATTTATCTTTTTATATTCAACTTGTCCCATTCGTGGGAGCTCCTTCCAGGCAGGTTGGCTCTGACGTCCTCCTGACATAACCCCAGTTGTCTGCGGCCACTTCCTCACTGTTTGGAGTGCAGCCAATTTTAGGATAATCTGTGGAGACTCATGATACATTCTTCTCTTAATTAAAAAGTGTCCTAGCTCCATGTACTGCAAAGGCCTGGAAATAGTGACCAACCAGTAATAATGAGCTCCCTGTGTCTTGTCCAGATTGTGGTCTAAATACCATGTATCAGAAGGCGGAAACAGAGCTTCTAGAAGAAAGAGTAATTCCAGAGCTGAGACAGGAAATGGATAAGATATTTCCAACTCACATATAATTAAGTGTATTTTCCCTCTTTTTTTTTAATACATTAATGAAATTACTTACTTGGTTTATAAACGTGGAATCCATCAGTCATCTATTACCACAATAACACCACAAAACAAACCACCCCAAGACTGATGGCTCAAACCAGGGGTTGGCAGTCTAAGCCCCCGAGAGCTAAATCCATTCACTCTTCACTCCTCTCCATGTTGCCCGTGGTGGCTTTCCTCCACAGTGGTTGGGTTCAGTACTTGCAACCGGGAGGTAGACAATACAGGACTGTATTGTCTGCCCTTTCCAGAAATCCGGGCACAGCTTAGCTGGGTGCTCTCACTCAAGGTTTCTCCCAAAGCTGCAGCTAGGTTGTTGGCTGGGGGCCCGGAAGGAGAAGGGCCCCACCTCCTCTCTGTGCAGGCCAGCGGCCTCTCTCAGTCCCTTGCCCTGTGCACCTCTCCGTGGGGCGGCACTCAACACGGCAGCTGACTTCCTCAGAGCAAGAGGTCCAAGACAGATTTTTTTTTTTAATTGAAATAGGATGTAACCTATGTATTCTCCAAACCACAGGTTGGCCCGACGAATGTTTTAGTTAAAGATGTGTGTTAGAGCTATATGATGTTGTCATCCATACGTACTCAAAATACATGTTTGTCGAAGTCCCATTAACAACACCTTGCCCTCCATGATTCTCTTAGGCTTGCACACTTGCTAGAAGGAATGCAGATGTCTTCCTGAAGTACCTGCATAGGAACAGTGTGAACATGCCTGGAATGGTGACCCATATCAAAGCCCCTGAACAACAAGTGAAAAGTGAGTACAGCTACGAGTCATTTTACTGGCAAGCAGTACAAGGAGTTGGGCAGGATGTGTTCTAAAATCCTGAGACCCAAGGCTTCATTTTAAATATACATTTCATATTATTAAAGTTCTTGCCAGTTATCTTTCTTTAATAATAAAATATGAAGCAAATGATGCAGATTGATACTTTGTTGACTAAAGTTGAAGAGTATAAGCAGGGAGAAAATGCAGCATGATATTTATTAGTATGGACTATTTTGTTCAAGCAAGTGAAAATACTGTAAATTGGGGGAAAAGGAAAACCAGAATTTATCTAGAGTCAAAATATTTTTAAAAGTTCAAATTAAGAAATTATACACCAAAATCATTGCTGAAAGGTATTATAGATTTGTATACTAAAGCATTAATAAAATCAAATTGCCAAATATCATACATTCTGGTATCATTTGAGAGTAAAAATCTGTAAAGCCATGGGTTTTTATGTATGCATATATATAATGTTAAGTGCATGGAAACTCGTCTGGGAAAATTTGATACTAAACTGTTAATAGGATTGGTATGGATAGAAGTGAGGAGGACTGATGGTTTTTACTCTAGAATTCTGATTGAATACTTTACAATGGAAATAATCTCAGAAAATGATTAAGAGTTTGAAATAGTCTTGACATTGAAGCACCTGCTATCCTCACCGTGAGCTTCAGGGGCCGGCAGTAAACAGATGAGGAACCTGGGGCCCCACACAGCCTGCGCTCTCAGAGTTGGGTCTCATAGGGGAAAAGTTGCCATAATCCATTAACAAATGATTCATCTCACTGTTTAAACCCGTATGATTGGCAGAAACGTTGTATATTATACTCCCTGTTCATCTGGATTCACCTGTCAGAGGTGTCACAGAAAAATGATCTGTCGCACTGGTAGAGTCCTCTACGCTCCGCAGAGGAAATTTCGTATTTGTTACTTGGTGGACTGCCCTCTTGGGGAAATGAGTGACTAACACAGCCATTTCTCAGCAGGAGCAAGTCTTCATTGCCAGCAAGTTCCTTGCATTGGTCATCGGTTTATTTGGCTCATTTCATGTAAAAATCATTGCCTTTCTCTCATCCTTCAGTATTGCCTTTGGTTGTTGGTCGTACTCTGCTTTCTCTGATCAAAGATGTTATGATCCTTCCTGGGTTGTACCACGTGTGTGCGTGCATGAGAGGAGAGGGTGCTCTACATGCACACGCACTAGGTAGTCACGGCGCCCTTGCTGCCGTGTATCATCATTCTGGGTGCTACAGACAGTTAAAAACAGAATGTCCTGTTTCTCTCATTGGGTACTTGGGGACGAAAGATTTATGTGTGGGACAGTGCGGCAAATCCACGTAAGGGTGAGGGTGCCAGAAGAGACAGCATCCCAGGACCCCAGACAGTCCTTCAGGTACATGAGGAAGCCCCAGCTGGTTTCCCGTCCCAGTCTGGGCAGGGGCGGTCAACGCTCTGCTTGGCCGCTTCCTTGCCCCAAGTCAGTCGGGCCCCAGGCAGGGACTGTAGAAAGAAGAGCCTGGAAAAGACCCGTTGGCTCATGTTAATTTTCACATGTGATTACTTTCATTTAAGTTTTTGACTGTCTTCAAATTTCAAAGTCTTAATTTGTGTCACTAATTAGTTTACTTTTTCAGGAAAGATAATGGAGCATGACCGCTGAACTGCCACATAAATCCTGCTCACAGGTTCATGTTTCTCAGCCCACCCGGACCTTGGGAAATATTTGTGGATAATTTAATATTTTTAAGATTTCCCAATATTAATGAAGCTATAATCTAAATACCATTTATTTGATTTGCAGTTTGTCTCTAGAATCTTCTTCCAAAGTTTCTTGTATATTTTATAAACTTTGAGTAAAACAGACTTACTGTAAAAAAAATTAAGTGTACAAATGTATATAAATTTCCTATTTCGTTTGCCAGTGGTCACCACCATTAAGACTTTTTTGTGGGTATGTCTATGAATATGAACATAAATATATAGAGAAAAACACACATGGATTCCACTCCTCTCACCGTCCCGCATTTTTATTTTTTTACCAAAATGGGACTGTTTTTTGCTGCAATTTTCTTCTTTCACTTAATAATGCATCTTAGTCCTTTTTTGGGGCACCTGGATGGCTCAGTCAGTTAAGCTTCTGACTCTTGATCTCAGCTCAGGTCTTGATCTCAGGGTCGTGAGTTCAAGCCCCAGGTTGGGCTCCAGGCCTGGGTGTCGAGCCTACTCAAAATAATAATAATAATAATAATAATAATAATAATAATAATAATAATAA
>NW_023270865.1:11217595-11246690 GCF_011800145.1 Mirounga leonina
TAATAATAATAATAATAATAATAATAATAATAATAATAATAATAATAGTATATCTTAGTCCTTTTTCTATATCACAATTTAAAGATCTGCTCTATCATTTTTAATGTCCAGGATAATGATTTCGTAGTTGACTTAACCTGTCTCCCAGTTGGGCTCAGATGTCACTGCCAGTTTTTCCAAACAGTGCCTTAGTATTTGTGCACCTGAGTACATGTGGCTTGTGTAAGCACCGTACATCTGAAAGATGAATTGCTGGTTCAAAGGTATGCACATTTGCGATGACGTCACCTGTCGCCACCTGTCGCCAGAGCGCCCGCTGCAAGAGTGGTGCTGTCTCCCTTCAGTAATACGGGGTCACCCCTGCATGTTCCTCTCCCCCAATCCTGCCAGCACTGAACAGCACCAGGGCTTGCCAGGAAAAGGGTGCAAGATGGTCTCATTGTCTGAGTGAGGTTAAACATGTTTCTGTGTATTTAGTGGCCATATTTTAGAAATTATGAACTTCATGTTTATATGCTTTGCTCAGGACACTGGGGTGGCTCAGTCAGTTAAGCGTCTGCCTTCAGCTCAGGTCATGATCTCAGGGTCCTGGGATCAAGCCCCACATCGGGCTCCCTGCTCAGCAGGGAGTCTGCTTCTCCCTCTGCCCCTCCCCCCAGCACTCTCTCTCTCTCTCTCTCTCTCTCTCAAATAAATAAAATCTTTATATGCTTTGCTCATTTTTCTAATGGACCGTTCATCTTTCCCTGTTGACAAGCAAGTACATTGGGTCCGTGTCTTGTATTTTCCCAATAATTTTAACTAGCTTTTTATTGGTGCTGTACTGTTATGGTGGATTTTGTTTGGTTATGACATTTACAGTGTTATGTAATCAGGGTTTTTGGCCTTTCTGGCTCCATGCTTCTCTACTTCATGTCCCTGCTTCTCCTAATGGCTTATGTTTTTGTTTTTGTCTTTGTTAAAAAAAAAAAAAAAAAGGAAGAAGAAGAAAGAAAAAACAAAACTGTTTTCTTCTAGTACTCCACCATTATGACATAGATCCTTTATACTAAATTCTTTCTACAGGAAGGTTTTAATGTTGTTGAACAAATTATTTAATACTGAAGCTTTTCCAGCCATTGTCAGATTGCCCCAGCAGGGGATGCAATAGCTTATCCCACTCATCCAGCTAACCAAAGATATTGGAGGCCAGTCTTCAGTTTCCAGTGACCTCAATCGTAAGACAACAAATTGGGGTAAGAGCAGAAGGAGAGGTCTGAGGTCTGGTGGACACGCTCACTGAGAACATTGGGTGAGCAAGCCGTGTGGCTTGTAATTTAATACTGTCTTGCATTGACATTTGCATTAAGTCTTTAAAGAACGTTGAATGGAATTTTGCAAGTGTTTTCACTGGTTGCAAGCCCCGACATATGTCTTTGTCTTTATTCTCTTAGATATCTTGAATGAACTCTTCCAGCGGGAGAACAGGGTATTGCATTACTGGACCATGAGAAAGAGACGGCTAGACCAGTGCCAGCAGTATGTGGTCTTTGAACGAAGTGCCAAGCAGGTCAGTCATTACACCGGGCTCCCCCGTGCTCTCCACCCTCTATTTAGACTTCCCGCCTCCGCTGGGAAGCTCTTGACCTGTCAGCCACTTTGAAAACCACTTTCAAATGATCGAGAGAGTCATGCCTTTTAAATAAACTTGTCATGGAAAGAAAACCCACACCCCGTAGAAGTGGGTTTGGGCCCTCAGCAAGCATGTCACACAGCCCGCCTCTGCTGCCGTTGGCTCATAGTTAGGACCACCAGGGACAAGTCCTCCTTATGACAATGATCCAAAAATCATTGTGGAATCTAGGTTCTGTACTTGTATAAATACAAGTGGGTGGGTGTTTTGTTTTTTTTTATTTTGCTATAATTATATTTTCAAGGTAAAATTTTGTTCTTCAGATAACTTGAGCTAAAGTTAGGTAAGAAGTGTGATAGAATTTCTAAGAATTCAGTAGAGTAAAAAAGTGTTCATGTAGTTGACTAATGCAGAGACATCAAGAGGATATGTTTAGGGGGCATCAGGTTGGCTCACTTAGTAGAGCATGGGACTCCTGATCTCAGGGTCATGAGTTCAAGCCCCATGTTGGGCGTGGAGCCTACATAAAAAAATAAATAAAAAGGTATGTTTAGAGTTTCCATCTTCTGAAGTCATTTTGGGATAAGTGCTTCCGCCGGTATGGTTAGTCGTGGAAGATCGTTGTAGCGTAAAGTCTGTCTGACCCCTAACTTGAACTAAGATTCCTGTCACTTCTCTTTGGCTTTAACGGTAGCATAGGAATCTGTAAGCTGTTGGTCCAGAATGTGGAGAGTCTGGAGGGCACGGAGGACAGAAGGCTCATTCTCAGAACGCCTGTGTGAGCCAGCTCGTGTCCTGCATGTCAGGGGGCTTAGAGTCCCTTTGGTGCTGTGGGTCGCTGGTGACCACATCAGACTTGGACGGTCTTCTGACTTCACCTGTGCCTGCCACAGAGTAGGCATTCAGTTAAATCTTTTAGCTTAAAGATTAAATCTTCCTCAGCACAGTTTCCCACTTAGGGAGAATATTTTCTTTTGATTTGGTCAATGTTGGTTTCGAGTGGGCAGCGAGGTGCTCAGAATGGCTCGGTTCCCTCGAGGTTTGTAAGCTGGAGTTCCTGGTCCATAGATCTGGCACCCAGACTCAACCCTTCCCTCATCTTGGCTGATGTTACCAGAGGTAGTTATATTCCCAACAGAAGTGGCAAGCAGTGTTTTTAGTGTTTAAATTACATTTTATTTAATGATAGTTCAACCATATTTCAGACTCATGGGGCCTGATTTTGTTTCTAATTAGAGATTGTCTCATAATCTCTTCTCATATGTCTTTATTGTTTCTCTGTTGAAAGACAAGCAGTCATTCAGCTACAGAGAACACAATTGTAAATAATCATTTTAATGGAGAAAAACAATGGAATGTGTTGTTGCTTTTTCCTAAAGTCAGCTCATGTGCCAAAAATGAAATCAGGAAGTGTAGGCCATTGCAGCCCATTGGGTTCTATGCTGTGCTCACGGTCCCGTAGTGAAGTTGCTTGTTTGTAACCCCAGTCCTGGAGGCTCCTCCTGATGCACAGGCCTCAGGACGGCACCCTGAGCTTAACTGGCTGGAACGCGGAGCAGTGATTACCGCCCCGGCTCTGTGGGCAAGTCCTGGCCCTCGGGCTTCCTGGGCGCCTCCGGCCTCCTTGGCACTCTTCCCAGGCTCTCCACTGCTGAACACTGGCATCCCCTCAGGCTTAGTCTGGGGCTAGCTCTAGTTTCTTTCCTATCTTCTTACCTCCTCTGCTGGTACCTTGTCATGAAGGTAGCCCTGACCTCTACTTCGGGTCTGCAGACTCAGAAATCCCAGCTGCCTCCTTGGTGTCTCTACTTTGGCCTCACTGAGAGCAGAACTGGACTCGTGAAGCCCTGTCCCCCCTCCTCATCTTATGTGGGTGACCCCCAGGCCCCCTCATCTTATGGGTTGTGTTCCCCAGGCTCCATCGTCCTATGTGGGTGTCCCCCAGGACCCCCTTCTCTTACAGGGTGTGTCCCCCACACCCTCTCACCTTACAGGGTGTATACCTCCTGCTTCCTTTCTTTCCCCAGTTTCCCACTTTCATTCCCTCGTGAGTCCCATAGGTGTAGACCCCCCACACAGGTCAGATCTGCCCTCCCCCTTCACAGTCAGAGCCATCATGCTATAGAAACCCCAGCTGTGTCCTGCCTAAATCTTTGAGCCAGTTTGCTGACCAGTGTTACTTCTTCCATTCACTGTGTACTGAAATTCCTTTTCTACACGGCAGCCCGTTAGTTTTCACAGAAAAGTCCAAACTGGGCCTGTGAGCTCCTGGGCCCTCCTGCCCTCCCCATCTTCTCTCCAGCCTCACCTTCAGCCTCCATAGCGGGCCAGCTCACCAGCCTGGGGCCATGGTGCATGCCCGTCTACCTACTGAGCTTCTCCCCATTCTTCTGAGCCTGTTGCTTCCCAGCCAGCCTGTCCTAGTTTAGACACCACTTCTGCTGACCTCCCGTTCTAAGCATGGTATCCCTGCTCTCATTTGTCTTTGTGCATCTTTGTCCATCTCCCTCCTCCTGCCCACTCTACAGGGGCAGGGCCGAAGCTTCGCTCATTCTCCAGTGCCCCCCAGGTAGCACCTGACTCCACAGTAGGCCTTCAAGAGACAGCGTGCTGTAAATGTGGAAAAACCTGGGACCTTTGGAGTGAATTGACAAACATCGCTTTCAACCTTGATTCAGCAGCAGTGTTAACATTGTTCCAGGGGCGGGATAGCCATGCTCAGGCATAACAGCCGTAATTCCCGTGCAGTCAGCTGTCCGGGTCATGGTTTCCTTCTAAAATGCTGTAAATGCTGTGATGTATCTAATAAACACAGTGACATTTCTACTCTAAGACTAGCAAAGTACAGTGGCTGACTCAGAGATTACAAGTGGCAAATATAAAAGCTTCTACATTTTTATGTTTCTTTCCCCCAGTGTTGTGTTTTTAGATGCATATGTAAGTCTGATTTCACTTCAGTTATATGGAAATAGAAGTAGTGAAACAACTTTTATCTAAGGGCATGAGATAGCACACGCGTTAGAACTGGGTCATTGCAGTCTGACCCTCGCTGGCCCCCTTCCCTTCTCCTCAGGTGCGCTCACCTCTCTCCTGCAGCCACAGGGCTTAAGGCATGTCTTCTCCTAGCAGCTCCCCAGTGGCACGTTTGTGCATCATGGGATAGGACCCCCCAAAGAGCAAGTGTGGTGGATCCCACCTGGTACTCACTGAAGGCAGGAAAAGGAAGAAAGGCCTAAACATTTAGAAGTGTGAGGGTCTCAAATCATCCCTTCTTCCACATCTTCTCAGTATCCTTGTTGAAAGGGTCTTAGTTGTAGTTTCTTCTACTGCGAGTGCATGTCACCGCTATAGGAACTGTTTAATCATTGCAATATAAGTGAGGTGGTTACAGCTTTCTAGAATGTCAGGTTTTTCCTTTTCCTTTTGGAATTATGATACTTGTTTCAGAAGCTCATCTGTCCCTGAAGAGGTACTTGTAGATGTGTACCAGCCTGGGCTTGTGACTGCACATCTGCGTGGGCGACGCAGGGAGTGGGCCTCCTTTACCAGGGCTCAGGCATGAGCATCTCCATTCCTTCCCTCCCCAGGCTCTAGAATGGATCCATGACAACGGGGAGTTCTACCTTTCCACACATACCTCCACGGGCTCAAGCATACAGCACACCCAAGAGCTACTGAAAGAGCACGAGGAGTTTCAGATCACCGCAAAGGTAGGTTCAGATTGGTCGCCTATACACCCGGCAGGGTTTTCCAGAATAACCTAGAACAGGATACTTCATGTACATAAGATAGTTCTCAAAAAAAAAAAAAATCCCTTAAACACCTTATCCAAAATTGGAGAAACAGAGGGACCCCAGTGGCTCGTTGTATGTTAATGTAGGTGACGCTTCTTTCTGCCTTTCACGCTTCCCCTCAGCTGTCCCTCCTTTTATGTGGTGTTTCCTTTGGGTCCTCTGATTTCAGCAGATACCTTTATGTTTTCTCTTTTGTCCTTTTCATTATTCTTTTTCTTTGTTTTTTTATTCCCCCAAGGTCTTTTCTGAGTACTTGCTATTTTTAGGAAACACTGGTGTTACCGACTTGGCTTGGGTGTGTTCTGAGGACGCTTCTTTGCCTGGTCTCTGGTGGGTGACGCTTGCTACCGTAGCCCTGCCCACACGCGCCCCATCCGGTCAGGAACCTGTCTGGGCTGCGGGGGGCAGAGTTCACCTCTGCGCACTCTCCTGCCGGCTCTTCATAGGCTTATGCAGGTGGAGACATCTTCACTTTCCTTCTGAAAAGCGAAGTAGAATTAAAGACGTGGCGTATGTAATATATGGGCATAAATATGAATTTTTAAGCAAATCTGTAAGACTCCACACATTGCCACGAATGTTTTCCCAGTTAAAGTGTATACCCACAGAGGCTCATTCTTTTACCTCAAAACAATTTTGAGATTTTTAGAGTTCCCTTCTCAAGCTGTGCTATTTTTGTTTTAGTTTTTCAAAGTTTTATTTTCAGACGTGCCTATGTTTTGGGTGATAGATTTGAGGTTTTTTTTTTTAAACTGGAAATTCAAATTTACTAGTAGAAATAAATGATCGAGCTGGATAGTATTTTTCGTTAAAAAGAAGTATTCCCACAAAGTAAAAAAAAAATTGATTTCCTCGTGTGGCCCTTAAGGTGGCTTTGAAAACCGTCAGTGGGAAATTTTTAAATCCTCTAGAGTGGCAACAGCTACTTTGTATTATGTTTATTTGTACTTTATGTTTTCTGTAACTGTTTCTGACCCCTCCTGCTATTCTGCACTGCCCTCTACTCCTGCCCGCCCGCAAGATGTAGCTTATTTCCTTCCCCTCACCCTCGGGGTGCTGGGCTCTGGAAACCCCTGGTCTTTGCTCTGGAAGAGCACACAGTCCAGTGTGGCTGCCGACAGACTGACCCCTGTAGGGCTCGGCGTGAGCTGGCACTGGCAGGGGCACCGTGAGCATTGGGGGGCGGGGGGTGTCAGACAATCAGGCAATGACAGCCGCACCCAGAGGGGCCATGAGCATCCACAGGAGGGCACCCACCCACTCATCTGAGGAGAGCTGACCTGCCTGCCTCTGCAGGTAAGCAGCGTGTCTTTTGCTTCCTAGATACAGCACCCCTTTGGCTACATAATTCTTGTTTTTTGTTAATAGTTGGATAATAAATTACAGTTGTGTGCATTATATGATCTATCTTTGTTTCTTTGAATAGCCTTTGATTATGGGGGTATTAAGAAAATGCCTAAGATACCACCCAGAGGTAGATTTAAGATTTGTTCCTTTTCTCGAACTTACATCTCCATTAATGCTGCCCTCCGCAGGTCAGTATGCACAGCCAAACAGCCCGGTCACTGCACAACCCCAGGGGGCGCCATGCACACAGAATGTGATGTGCATGTCACCATCTACAGTGCACTAGCGTGACCGTTGTGTTCCACCAGTGGGGTGTATACAAAAGGATTTTTTATTCCTGAATTTTCCTTCTCAAATTTGGGGTGTGGTTGTTAAAGAATGAGCAGGAATGGGCATATTTTTGCCCTTGCGTTTTGTAAAAATAAGCAAATGAAATCACAGGTAATATCTGACCTTGCTGTTTCCCAGATACACAGAGGTCTTTCTTTCACTGAATACATTGAGTCAGTTTTGCCAAGAGGAACTGGTAGATTTTGAAAAGAACACCTCTCACTTTCTTTCTTAGCGTTTTTTCCCTTTGGTTTCCGGCTGCCTTTGTTTTAATCCGATAGCAACTGCTCTGGTGTTTGGAGATGTTGCTTGCCTTCTGTCCCCCATCACAGTTTCCTCTAAGAACCATTTTTTTTTTTGTTATGTAGAGAATCTTTTGTTTTGACATAACAGTCTTCCAGTTCAGTTGTTACAGCGGTTACTACTGTAACATATTTAGTGTAAGAGAAATAAAGCCTTTTGGTTACTATCTGACCTATGACTCAACTGCATTCCTTTGCAACTCTTAATGTAATAATTTCTTAAAGTGCTTTGCAGGCATTGCCTGCATCCAGGTCATGAGTGTTTACTTAAAAGCCAATTTCTGTCCTTATTCGAGACTTAGTGACTTAAACTATTTAGGAGAGAGACCTAAAGATGAACAAATTTAAACAACGTCCCAGGTGATTTTTATGTAAGCACACTGGAGCCAGAAATCCACTGCCTGAGACCTGCAGAACTCTGCCTTCCCCTTCCCGCACACCTCCTGATCACCCGTGTCCCCAGTGCCAAATGCCTTAATCTGACAGAAATGGTCTAAGACCATTGAATGTGCATCCTTCCTGGGTTTCCATTTACTTAAGAACATGGTGAGTAAAGATCCTTTGAGCATGTGGACTCAGAAATTCAGTTTGCTTTTATTTTTCTACAAGCCCCTGATTGTACCGACTGATGACGTTCAAGTTATAACAGTTGTATTCTTTTAAAATAAAAATCTACTTATGTAACAGTCTCTAGGAATAATAATAATGATGATGGAAACCTGTATAATACTTCATTTTAAAAGATGTAGAAAGTTTTTTCCATAGTGTTGAGTAGCCTTCTGGAGAAAAATTGAGTTGTATTCATATCCCACCTTGATACCAAGGTAACTGTCAGAAAAAAGGCTCAAGTTCAGCAATGAAAACCTGACCGACTAGAAGAAATAACAGGACACAAAACCAAAGCCCATAAAAGAATGATAAAAATGACATACACAAAAAAATGTGAAAATTTCTAAAGGGCAGTCCACTGTAACTAAAAGACAAAAAGCAGAGAAGATAAATACGCAGTTCATATCACAAAGGGCTGATTTCTCAGTCGCAAAGAGCTTTTATAAATCAATAAGACAAAACAAAGTGGACAAAAGATATTAAAGAGGGCTCACAGGAAAAGAATTACAAATGGCCTTTAAATATATGAAATTATCAAATTTACCTAAAATAAAATTATACATCAGAACTGCAGTGTGTTCTGTTTTCACAAACCAAGAGATTGGCAAAGATCAAAAAGCTTGCAGCTGCGTCTTAGGAGGTGGGGAACGGAGGTGACCTCTGCAGGCGTCGCTGATTACCGCCCATCACAGACGCACTTACCGTCCCCCCTCCCCCGTAGGCCCACATCGCGAAATGCGGACTCTGCAGGTGCCCAGATGGGCGTTTTTGCCTGCTTTGTGCTGGTCGTGGGGAAAGCGCAGGAGCAACATGAAGGTTCATCAGTGGAAGCGCATTCACTTATAGAAACATTATGCAGCTCTCAACATAAAACAGGGTTGCTGCTTGTGTTCCAATGGTGAAGGATAACTGAGTTGTTAAATGAAAAGTACTAGGTGTAGAGCAGGGTTTATTGTGTGCAAGCGTTTAGGTACAAAACAGGAAAAAATACACACGTACCCACCTCTGTACTAAAACGTCTCTTCTATCCTTTCTTACCTTTTGAATTTTGAATTCTATGCATACATTTGAAAAATACCCATTAAAATAAAAATACATATCGAGATATAAAAGGTTCGTGAATGAGCAGATTCATCATACTTAATTTTTATCCCATCATTCATTCATTCAGTCATTATTCATGGAGCCCTGGCCACATACCAGGAACTGCTCTGGGTGCTGGGCTCATGGACTGCAGTTTCCAGCTAGAGAAACAGGCAATAACAAGATGAATGGGTAAATATATATACCTGTGCATGCAAACTAATAAGGGAAAGCCATTGGGGTTGAGGGAGAGGCTTGGCCACACCTCTTGGAGAAGCCTTGACTCTCAGATTGGCGTCTCTTGTTTACATAAAGTTGCAAGCCACAGGGCTCTGCCTCTAGGCCATCTTCTGCTACATTTAGTGTCCTATTCAGTATCACCCTGTTGGTGTTACACGCCTGCAGCTGGTCTGTTTTGTGATGTGTATTATGCAGACATCCTCCTATCCATTCTTAGTGTTTTTGTTTTCTCTTTGAATTGTCTTTTTTATCTTCACCTCTGTGACCCCAGTGCTTACAACATGAAAAAGTTTTCTTGCCTCCTTAACGATACACATAACTCAGAGGATCCTTCCTGGGTGGTGCAGGGGATGAGAAGCGCTCCTAGGGTGTCACAACAGAACCTTCTTTGTGCTTCTCAGCACATTAGTATTTGGGCACACAGCAGTGTAACCTTATCTAGACAACACAGTTTGTTAACAATCCTGCCGTACTCTTATTAATTCTCTTTGATATTAAAATTTAATAATGGTTCTAAGTTAAGTCCCTCTTGGAATTTATGCTTCCAAGTCTGAAACTTTGACTTCTTTATTTGGTTTATAATTAGTCTTGTCTTAACATATCCAGAAAGGTGTCATGTTGATAAGTGAAAAGATTTGGTTGAGGGGCTTCTGGGTGGCTCAAGTCGGTTAAGCATCCAACTCTTGATTTTGGCTCAGGTCATGATCTCAGTGTCCTGAGATCAAGCCCTGCATTGGGCTTTGTGCTGGGCGAGGGGTCTGCCCAAGATTCTCTCTCTCCCTCTTCTTCTGTACCTCCCTTCTACCTCTTCTTCTCTTAAAAAAAAAAAAAAAAAAAAAATTGGTTGACAGATCTTTTCCCTTTAGCTCACTCTACTTGAGTTCATTTCCATACCAGATGAAAGCCCAATAAACTTCAGGGTGGTTTAAGTTTTGCTGACTTTTTCCAGTAAACAGCTTGAATAGAATCTGGAATAGTTAATTTTTTTCACAGAGACATGATTGTATCTGAGTTCTGTTTTCACTTGTTTTTTGAAAAGTATTAATGCCTATTAAGAGTAACTACCATGCTCATTAAAGTTATAGGCATATACATACTTGCACAAAGAACCTAATGTTAATTTATTTTCTCAGGAAATATTTGGTAAATGTCCATTAGGTGCCAGGCACATGGAAGTGAGTGAGATATTAGGAAACAAAACAGACATCCCTGGCCTGTGGAGGTTACATTCTAACAAGAGACAGGCAGGCAGTAATGGTATTAAGTGAACCTCATCCTTGTTGGAAGGTGATCCATGCCATGGGAAGAGTAGAGCCGACAGGGTAAGTAAGGATAGCTGGGGCAGGAAGGGGGAGTTGCAATTTTAAGGGAGTCAGGGAGGGCCTGCTGAGAAGGTGGCCTTTAGTCGAGCAGAGACATAAAGGAGCCACAGAGACATCTTGGGGAAGAGCATTCCGGGCAGGCGGGGCGCTGGGGCAAAGAACCAGGGACAGGGAGTACGCGTGGGGCCCGCATGTTGGATGCTGGGGCCAGTTGGGCACTCAGCTGCAGCTAGGTGTTTGTGCAGAGCCCAAGGATTTTTACAGCGGGCTTTACAGGTTGCCTAATGAATTCTGCCTCAAATTTACTGTATAAACTAAGATAATTTATCCAGGTTTTGAGCTCTGACCTTTATCATTTTGGGGATTTTTTTTTTCTTTTTTGAGACCTCTGCTCTCACGTACACCTGTTGGGGATTTTTAAAGTCAGCTTCCTGCATGTTAGGCATAGAGATTTTCTACATAAAGGTCAGTGGAAAACCAGGTTCCCTGCGAGAGGAGTAACTGTACTCACTGGAAGTGCCAGTGGGAATGTTGAAGTAAGCCTCGTCGGAACACACGGGAAGGATGTGGTGAGAAATCAGAGTTGAGTGAAGTCACTGCCTTTTAGGTTTATGCTTAACTTTAAGAAACGTTAAGAAAGTTATGTTTAGGGACGCCTGGGTGGCTCAGTCGTTTAAGCGTCTGCCTTCGGCTCAGGTCATGATCCCAGGGTCCTGGGATCGAGTCCCACATTGGGCTCCCTGCTCCGCGGGGAGCCTGCTTCTCCCTCTGCCTCTGTCTCTCTCTCTGTCTCTCATGAATAAATAAATAAAATCTTTAAAAAAAAAAAGAAAAGAAAGTTATGTTTAATTAAGATATCTTCTCTAAGTACGTATACAAACGAAATTATTTTTTTGAGAGGGAGTTCTAAAACAGGGAAGAGCATTTAAAATGCCTCTACAAAGATAATTTCCCGACTAGTGATTTTTTCCTCCATTTCTACTGAGAGCTGGAGAAGAAATGAACGTGCCACGTGGAGTTGCTTCAAGGTCTGCCGTGGGGAGATCCTTTGCCACGTGGCAGGAAAGCCAGCGTCTCTGGGGACTACTGCCATAAATGGGCGCGGGGAGTAAACCTGCGGGGAGCAGGGAGGTGTCTCTGCAGTCAGCTGGTGCAGCATGCGGTGGTGGAGAATCGCAGGGCCCTAGAGAGAACAGCCCGAGTGAGCATTCCTCTCTTCCTTCTACAGCTATCTCCTGAGCATCTACCCGATGAAGACATTGCAGAAAGAAAGTCTAGATTTTTGTCTGGTTGTTTTCGAGGTCATAAACCTGCCATTCTTTGTGGAAAGCTGAGGAACGGTAGCTCAGCCAGGATCAGGGAGATGAATTGGTGGACTTGGAGCTTTGGTGGAAGTTTCTGTCCCCAGCAGTTTTTCCCCGTTGAGAGCTCAGAGTGGTAGGCAAGTTGCCACTGTGTTTCTGGTTTCTGGCAGTTGGAGTTCATTTGCCTCACAATACTTTCCTGTTGTTTTTTTGCAGCAAACCAAAGAGAGAGTGAAGCTATTGATCCAGCTGGCTGATGGCTTTTGTGAAAAAGGGCATGCCCATGCAGCAGAGATAAAAAAATGTGTGACTGCAGTGGATAAGAGGTACAGAGATTTCTCTCTGCGGATGGAGAAGTACAGGACCTCTTTGGAGAAAGCCCTGGGGATTTCTTCAGATTCCAACAAATCGGTAAAGTGCTTTGTGCACACAGAATAAAATAATGGTGTTCTTCCTCGTGTCCTCCCCGGATTTAATTAACTCAAGTTCCTTGGCTGTCTTCCTCCACAGAGCAAAAGTCTTCAGCTAGACATAATCCCCGCCAGTGTCCCTGGGTCGGAGGTGAAGCTTCGTGATGCTGCTCATGAACTTAACGAAGAGAAACGGAAGTCGGCCCGCAGAAAAGAGTAAGCCAGTCTCTAAGAACCTGCTGGGATTCGTTGAACGAGTGGAGAAAACGTCACTTGGACAAGCATGCTTCTGTGTGTGCTTTGAAACCAATGGCACTAATCCGTTGGGATGCTCTGAATGTGTGTCGTTTTTGCAGCACTGACTCCACTGCCCCCTTGTCACCTGCTTCAGAAACCATGTCTTGTGTTCGTCCCTGTGCTTCCATTTCCTACAGGTTGACAAGTTGTTGTAGTGTCATTGGTTGTCAATAGGTCATGAGTAAGTAGTAGTACTAACGAGAAAAATAACACACATGGAGCTGTTTCAGAATTGCCAATTAGTAAACTGCACTAGACATTCATGAAGACAAGATTGTCCTAAACCTGGGGTTCTCAGCTGGGGGTCATTCTGCCATGTGTGGAGACACCTTTGGTCGTCACAGCGTGGGGAGGGGGTGTGCTACGGCATCTAGTGCATGGCGACCAGGGATGCTGCTGATGTCCTCTACTACATGGGACAGCCCCCCAGCAAAGCCTTATCTGCCCCCAGATGTCAGTGGTGCTGAGTGAGAAGCCCTGACCTGCAGGGACCTCAACAGAATGGTTTCCAAAATGGTTTTTCCTTTGAATCCGTGGCTGCATACTATTATTGTTCTATCTGTTCTTGATTTAATTCCCCAGAACACCTTACTGCCTAATGCTTTTAAAACCACCTTATAATTTTATAAACCGTCAAAGTAGGTAGTTAAAATCAGCATGTGTCCTGCTTGTAAGCTGAGCTCCTCGCTGTCTTCCTCTGTTGAAGGTTCATCATGGCTGAGCTAATTCAAACTGAAAAGGCTTACGTAAGAGACCTCCGCGAGTGTATGGATGTAAGTAAGTTTTTTTGCTTGTTTATTTAGATTCAGTCTAAGTGTGCTACTTTTCCCTACCTGTTGGTAGTTCTTAAAATAATCACACTTTTTGTTGTTTTTGAGATTTGAAGTGTGCTTAAGCAGCCTGTTTTTCTTGTTTCTGTCCTTCTGTGAGGTTCCAGGCTTGTGTTTTGCTCATCACAGAGATGATACAGCATTAATTCTCTCATTCCGTTCATCACATGACGGCCTGGCTGACATTCTCTTTGTATAGAATTTTACAGCAGCTTCGGGGTGCCTGGGTGGCTCAGTCGTTAAGCGTCTGCCTTCGGTTCAGGTCATGATCCCAGGGTCCTGGGATCGAGCCCCGCATCGGGCTCCTGCTCCGCGGGAGGCCTGCTTCTCCCTCTCCCACTCCCCCTGCTTGTGTTCCCTCTCTCGCTGTGTCTCTCTCTCTCTGTCAAATAAATAAAATCTTTAAAAAAAAAGAGAGAAAAAGAATTTTACAGCAGCTTCAGAGAAATATGCCTACTAATTATGATTGGCAACTCATACTCTCAGTAGTTCAAAGAATATTTGTCATACCTCAGAGAGTAGGTTAACTGCAAAACTTGAAGCCGGGGATAGAAAGTTTTGAGCTGGAGAGTATAGGAGCTACTCTCAAGTGCTCAGAACAACTGGGGGGCTTTTTTGGGAAAAAGTTTTTCATGTTGTTTTGTAAAAGGTTGCATTCTTCAGATGTATTTTTCAGTGATTTGTGAACTCTGGGTACGTATTAAAGATGTCAGCAGTAGCCGTTTCTTGGACGTGTGCTGTCGGTTTTTGTGTTGTAATCTCTCTGCTTGCCTCCCGGCCAGACGTACCTGTGGGAAATGACCAGCGGGGTGGAGGAGATCCCGGCCGGCATCGTAAACAGAGAGCTTGTTATCTTCGGGAACATGCAGGAAATCTATGAATTTCATAATAAGTGAGTGGCTTTATCTTTGGGGAGCTGGTTACTCTTGAAATCTAGATACTGGGCTGAAGTTTCATAACAAGAAATGAAAGCTTCCAACTGAATTAAGCATCCATTTCAGTGATCCTGTTGAAATTTGAATGACACCTGTGGGGCTTTCGTCAAAAAGACCGACACTGTAGAGACTCTTTGTTAATAGAGACTCCGCTTCTTCTGTGTACTTTCCTGCCATAGAAATAAGATTAGGGAAAGTGTGAGCACTGTTTTTGGAGGAACCCTGACTTCTCTGAAGCTGTGCCACCAGCTGCTACCTCGATTACTTCTTAGAGGTAAAGGAGAGTTCTCTGAGGCTGCTGGCCCATGTTTGGTCTTTTCCAAGAGGGAAGAAGGACTGAGGACAGAACAGATGTGTAGTCGATCAAAATAAAATGCGCTGTCCATTGGCCACGAGAGGCACATGGTTTTATTTTTCAGGTTTTGTTGTTGTTGTTGTTTAAAGAAGCAGAAGTTGCTTTAGACAGAGTCTGTGGAGCCCGGTAGCCTGTGGAAGATAATGCTGGGGGCCAAACCTGCCGGGCTCTCCCTCGCTCCCCTGCCCCCACCCAGCAAGACACACTTAAACCTAAATGGCTTCTTCTGATTGTTTATTTATATCCCTAAATAACATCCTTAGCTACTGAATAAAGCACTCGCCCAGAAAAAATAAAAAAGTATTTAAAGGCTAAACATGTTAGCTATCTGAAAGTCAATAACTTAGCCTAGTTAAGAGCTACACGTTTTGTTAAATCTTTAAAATCTAGAGGGTGCAGATTTTTCACTGCACTTGATTGAAATGGTATGTTTGGCATGCTTGGTCTGATTTCTGGCTTATCTCACTGGTAAAGTGCTGGTAAAAAAAAACCTCTTAATAATACGATACCATTTTTACTCTCTGCAGCATATTCCTTAAAGAGCTGGAAAAATATGAGCAGTTGCCAGAGGACGTTGGACATTGCTTTGTTACTTGGGTAATGACACCTCAGCGACTGGTTCTCACAGTTGTTTGGTGGCTTTGCGGGAAGTTAGAAGGAATACGGTTCATTTCTCTTATGTCACCATCTTCTGTGATGTCTGCTTATGGAGAAGTGGACTTTGCCTCTAAGAATTACATTCTCCAACTAGATAGTAATGTAGAATGAGCTTTTAATTGGTAGTAGTGATGTTTAGAAATGGAACTTTAATGTGCCTGGCCTGTGCATGGCCCTGGGGATTCATAGGTGAACGTGAGTGCCCAGCCATGCCTGGGGGGGTGCTGAGGGAGGAGAAGCCGACAGTCACCTGGTGTCAGTGCCCTGTCCTCTAGGGAGGGTGTGCCTAGCCCTGACTTACTGGGCCAGGGGAGGCTTCTGGAGGTGTGTGGTACCAGTGGGATGCGTTTCTTATTTTTAACAGCTTTCTGTATAAAATAGTGTTTCTTTTCCATAGAGCTTAAATTTCCTTTATCCCCATCGCTTCTTTTCTACATAAAAGTCTATGATGTTTTGACTTCTTGCCGTTTGAAAGAGATATTCTCGTTTTTTGTTGTTTATAGGCAGACAAGTTTCAGATGTATGTCACCTATTGCAAAAATAAGCCTGATTCTACTCAGCTGATACTAGAACATGCGGGATCCTACTTTGATGTAAGTAAGAGATTCCTGGTGGAAGTGGTGAAAACATTGTGTTTGGTAAACATAAAATGCAACACTACTCATAGCTTTTACCTAGAGTAGAGTAGAGTATTTTCGTTTTTATCTGTCACATTTATGGTGGGATATTCTTCTGTTTTCCTCTGTTTTTAAAAGATTCTTCTAAGATTTTAACAGGTACATGTGTATGTGACATGACTTACTATTTATATGTAATCGTTAATTCTTAAACATAATATTATGTACAGAAGCTGTAAACTATTAAGCTGCTTTTACCCTCTATGAAACAAAAAGAATCTTTGAACCTTTGAATCTTTTTTATTCATTCATTTTTCCCATTTTTATCATGTGCTTAATTCCAAAAGTAGCTTATCAGTAAAATTTTTACAAATAGCACTGTAACAGCTAGGACCATTGGGAGGCTCATTAATTATATTCTCATTGGTGAAAGCGTACTTGTAGGTCCTCTTTTTTTGAAAGATATTGCAGGGAGGTTATTTTATATAAAGGGGGTCGGAGCCTTTTGGAAATAATATACAGAAAGCTTCTTGGGTCTCCAGAATATAGTCAAACATGACAAGTACATCATGATTAAAAGAATACTTTTCAGTGTCATGTGTAATACGGTATACAAGGCTGCAAGAATATTAGACTTGTTTCTGTCCTTATGCTTGTGCATGGCCATGCCTGATACTCTTCTCTGGATGTCTGGGAAATGAGAATACATTTTAGCTTCTGTCTTTGCCATGAAGCACATGGTCTTATTTTAGTTGTCATTCTCATGACCAGTAATTCTACATCACTGCTTTTGTAAATAATCAAGTCAGCTCTCCCAGCCCAGTGTTGCCCTTTTCTTTCAGTTTTTCACACCTCCCTTGCTCTTTACCATCAGATGAAACTCAACACCAAGCTGTATGCAGAGTTAGAATTCTGTAAGGTCTAAGCACAGAGAGCTTGTGGTATGTTGAATCCAATCAAATGGCTTTGGAATGAAAGCCATTTAAAAAAGAACCCTTTGCCCTAAAACACCTTTAAAGATAAAGGAAATTATGCTTACCTAATTTAGGGATCTCACAGATGTCTTGCCTTCAGTCTCCATTGTCAGCACGATTGCATGTCTGTCTGGGGCTCAGTGAACTCAGTGGGTGTTTGTGGTGTTAGATATGCCACTGACCAGTAAGCGAGGTCATCGTCTTAACCCCCAATTCTTTGCCCCTACCATCCAAAGTAAAGTTTTGGAAGCACAGAAGTTTTGTTTTATTTTTTTTAAGAGCTTTTTAGGAAAAGGAAGCTTTATTATTTCAGCAGGATTAAACCTTTGTCAGGTGTTTTGGAAAAATACTCTGATCTTGTCGCCATTTTTGTCTGTATTTTCTTTAATCATTTTTTTTTTTTAAATCATGGTAAGTATACTCTTTAATCCCCATCCCCAGTTTCCCCCATCACCCCACTCACCTCCCCTCTGGTAACCATCAGTGTGTTCTCTATAGTTAAGAGTCTCTTTCTTGGTTTGTGTGTGTCTCTCTCTCTCTCTCTTTTTTTTTCCCTTTGTTCATCTGTTTTATTTCTTAAATTCAACATCTGAGTGAAATCATACGGTAATTGTCTTTCTCTGACTTATTTCACTTAGCGTAATACTCTAGCTCCATCTGTGTCATTGAAAATGGCAAGACTTCATTCTTTCTGATGGCTGAGTAATATTTACTCTGTGTGTGTGTGTGTGTGTGTGTACCACATCTTCTTCATCCATCAGTCATTGCACACTTGGGCTCTTTCCATTATTTGGCTATTGTAGATAATGCTGCTATAAACATAGGGGTGCATATATCCCTTTGAATTAGTGTCTTTGTATCTTTTGGTGAGATACCCAAGTAGTGTGATTCCTGGATTGTAGAGTAGCTCTATTTTTAACTTTTTTAGGAAACTCCATGCTGTTTTCCAGAGTGACTGTACCAGTTTGCATTCCCACCAACAGTGCAAGAGGGTTCTGTTTTCTCTACATCCTTGCCAAAACCTTCTTGTATTTTTTATTTTAGCCATTCTGACAGGTGTGAGATGATATCTTATTATATTTTTGATTTGCATTTCTCTAATGATGAGTGATGTTGAACATCTTTTCATGTGTCTGTATGTCTGGAGAAATGTCTGTTCATATCTTCTGCCCATTTTTAATTGGATTATTTGTGTGTGCGTGTGTTGAGTTGTAGCCATTCTTTTTGTATTTTGGATACTAATCCTATATCAGATATGTCATTTGCAAATACCTTCTTTCATTCAGTGGGTTGCCTTTTAGTTTTGTTGATTGTTTTTTTCGCTGTGCAGAAGCTTTTCATTCTGATGTTGTCCCAGTAGCTTATTTTTGCGTTTATTTCTCTTGCCTCAGGAGGCATATCTAGAAAAATGTTGATATGGCTGATGTCAGAGAAATTACTGCCTGTGTTCCCTTCAGGTATTTTTATGGTTTCAGGTGTCACATTTGTGCCTTTATTCCATTTTGAGTTTACTTTTGTGTATGGTGAAAGAAAGTGGTCCAGTTTTATTCTTCTGCATGTTGCTGTCCAGTTTTCCCAGCAGCATTTGTTGAAGAGACTGTTTTTTTCCCATTGGATATTCATTTCTCTCTTGTCATGTTTGAATAGTATAATCCTATCATAAGGTATAAAAAATGTCAACAAAAATAGTGAGATTGGTGTTTAGAAATATCAGAGATTCATTTCTGAATGTTATTAAAACAAGGTATTCAAAAGACATTACAATATCTCTCAACTGTTTTGTGGGGTATGCATGAAACGGAATACTTCTCAGCTGTACAAAGGGATAAACTCTTGATACATAAATAGCAGAGATTAATCTCCAAAACATGGGCTGAGAGAAACTAGACATGAAAGAATACATCTGAAAGATTCCTTTTATATGAAATTCTAGAATATGCAGAACTTATCTGGTGATAGAAATCAGAACAGGGGTTGCCTCTTGGTGGTGGTGGGGTTGTGGTTGGGGGAATTGGTTAGAAAGGGGTACGAAGAACTTTCTGTGATGTTGGAAATATTCTGTACCTTGGTTTGGGAGTTGGTTGCAAGTGTGTTGACATTTGTCAGAACTCAGTGACCTGTAACTTGAGATCTGTGCATTATACTGTACATGAAAAGAAGAAATCTTTTCGATGTGGTATTATGAATACGTATATCATAATCATTAAATTATAAATCCCACACTTTTGAACAGTTGCCATTAAAGAGAAACTTTAAGGCTCTATTTGTGATCTGGAAGGCAGAGGAAGAATTGCTAAGTCTTTAATCTAATCTTCTTGGTGCGTAAGTGATCTGTCGTTTGGTGATTCCTACAGCCAAAAGAGCGGCCACGTGAATCCCCACACGATGCTTGGTTCCTGCGGGGCTTAATGAAGATGGCAAACAGATTGAGAATATTGAGAATACAAAGATGTGGTGGTTTTTAAATCACATCTGAAGCATAGTATATTAGAAGATAACCCTTTTTTTTTTTTTAAAGATTTCATTTATTTATTCGAGAGAGAGAGAGCATAAGCAGTGGGGAGGGATAGAGGGAGAAGCAGGCTCCCTGCTGAGCAAGGAGTCTGATGCAGGACTCGATCCCAGGACCCCGGGATCATGACCTGAGCTGAAGGCAGACGCCCAACGACTGAGCCACCCAGGCGCCCCAACCCTTTTTTCTTTGTTTTTTGAAAATTTTCTGAGAAGAGTGTTAGGAGCCAAGATAGCACAAGTACAGTTGGTTGGTGTGAAAAGTCTGGGCTAGAAGATGGTTGAATTGTGAGAGCGGATGGAAGAATACCTGAGTGGCGTGTGAATGTGTTCATGAGGAAGGAGGAGCCCCTGTTAGGGAGAGTCAGGCTCAGCGGAAGGGATGTGGTCTGTGGCTCCAGGGCGCCCGTGGCCAAAGCTGCAGAGCGCGTCCAGTCCATGGCTCAGTGTCCTGTGGCTGAGTGGCGCCAGGGCTGGCCCCGGGGCGGAGGCGGGGGCGGGGGTTGCCAGGCCAGTGCGGGCCTGGTAGCGGGGAGTCGTGGGCTTCACCCGTTTGACGTCTGCACGTGAAAGCTAGGAATCCAGACTGAACACTGCTGTCTTCTGGTTCAAAGTGATTAACTTATTCTTATGTTCAGCATATTAAAAGAATAAATAGTGATTTCTACTTTTATTTCTTAGAACAAGAGTGATATGTGTGTATTCATTTTGGAGGTAAAAAATGTAAAGTTTTAGCTCATGCTATCTAATTTTACCCAGTAATGTTTATCAGTATATATATATTTTTTTCTCAATTCAGGAAATACAGCAGCGGCATGGATTAGCCAATTCCATCTCTTCTTACCTTATTAAGCCAGTTCAGCGAATAACAAAGTATCAACTTCTTTTAAAAGTATGTATCAAGCATCTTCTGCCTGCAAAATTTGTGAACTGTGCATTATTATTTTGACATTTTTCTCTCTCTTTATGTAAAGTACCCTGAATTTTTGAAGTAACACCTAGCCAGTTAATTTTTTTTAATTCATTGCCATTTGTTACCCTGATCAGTTTCTCAGTGCAGCAGGTAGATAAGAGACTATTCCTTGATTATGCATCTGAACTTTGCTGGCTGACCCTGGTCCCTAACAGACACTGAGAAAGGAAAGAGAGATTGTCAGACCTGGATCACTTAGTACCTGTATCTCAGGACGGCTTGCTGACTGCGGGCCGGGCACTGTACTCTGTACTCTGTGTGTGTTAAGTTCACCTGCTAGTGCTGGTCTGCAGGTCTGGACGTGAGCCTGGGAGGGTAAGGGTTGTGCCCACAATCATCACTGGACCCTGGTATCTGGGCTCCAAACCCAGGTGGGGTGGGGGCTCAGGTAGCTCACACTCAGGCAGCGCCCTCCCTGTGACATCTAGTCATGGGTCACACGCATATTTATGGAACATGTTGTTCACACACATCCCGTGTATTTGAATCAAACTGACCTCCACTTCCTCTTGGTTATGAATGTGGTTACAGTTAAAGGCTTCCTGTAACTAGGTATGCTGGCAAGTGTTAACTAGACTTACTGTGATCATTTTGCAATATATATGAATAGCTAATTCTTATGTCATACTCTTGAAACTAACATAATGGTGTGTGTCAGTTACACCTCAAACCCCCACATTTCTAATAATCTAAGGACTTAACAGTAGAATGGTAAAGGAAACTTAGAATTTGTGATCGTTGTCACAGAATGCATCATATAAATCAATGCACATTTTCTTGACTACAAGAATAATAATCTACAGTCTCTACCTAATGATGTTGACCTGGCTGTTTCCTTGGCTGGAGGATGTTATTAAGCATCAGAATGAACCAACTGCCCACTCATCCTGGGAACAGTATTTTGTGAATCTGACCCTGTCCCCAATGCTGCCTGAGCACAGCAGTAGGAGGTAATGATGTGATTTTCAGATAGAAAAGAAGTTCAGAGATGGAGTTATGAAATCCTGAAACTCTTTATCTTTCTGTTAATGAGAAAACTCTAGAAACAGAAGTGGCCATATGCTTTTGTTAAAGTTATACCATTATGGGACATTGCTGTTGGGAAAGCTCCCCTGCACTTTTGTATCAAAATCCTATTAAGTGCTTTATGGCCCTCACTGCAGGAATATGAGCTTACGGTGAACATGAAATAGAAGTCAGGAGGTTAAGTTGTTTATGTTCACATTTAGCCCTCTGCTTTTTACTTCTGCAAAGGCAGTGTACCTCTTGGTGTCCTCAAGATTTAAGAATTTTGTCTTCAGCATGTGTTTCCGCTAAAGATCTCTTTCTCAGTGACCTCAGATCTAGTTAATCACCATTAAAGTGGGGCTTTAATTTATAAACCACACGTTATTCTGCCCAGGGGTTCTTCAGCAAAATAGTAATAAGCTCTGTTGAGATCCCCAGCGAGGAAGGTTTTCTGCCAGTGAGGTTAATTTCTTGTACATAGCATTTTTAAGCACTTTTTTGCTAAGCTGCTTAGAATAATAGGTAAAAACCATCTGGTCATGAGTGAAAGTGCTTGTCTGGTGCCAAGTTGCTCTAAAACTATCCAGTATGAGACCAGAGCTGACTGCAGTGCCCTGTCCCTCTTAGGGACTGCCAGGACACAGAAGGCTGTGGTTACTATTACTGGCTGAATATAACCATTCATACACTGGTGAGAAAATACCTTGGACCCTGCCAGAACGTGCATTTATTGTCCTCGTTATCCTTCATTTACTAGCAGATGTTCCTCCGAGTAGATACGAAATGTAATCACACTCAGGGAGGTGTGATTAGATCATTCGCGCTTTGGGAACCATCCTGCGCACAAAGGCACAGCATTTAACTGCACATTCTGGTGCAGCGGTGCTGCTTCTGCTTATGACCTGGGAGTTTCAGGTTAGGTGGGGGCATGGCACCGACAGCACCAAAGAGGTCACAATCACACGGGGGTGCTAGCTGCATGCTGTCATGACCTTCAAATAAAACCAGTAGCTGATTATGCTTTGCTGTGCTAATTAAGTCTTTTTGTCATTTTTGAGGCTCGGCAGTTAACGTGTGCACTGATTCCATCTTAAACTGTGACTGCGTCTGGTTTCCTCTGATCTGAAGAAGCATCCTGATTTGAGCAGGACAAATGCTTCCATCCATTGGATAAAGAAGCAGTAATTCATTTTCTATGAGAATAGGTGCCCAGTTGACCGCAGTCTGTTGTTACCTTGAAAATCACGGATTCTTCATAGACTTCTTTGCTGCAAAGATCTTGTTGGCAGAGCTTTTGGTCTTTGGCTGGTTCATGGTATTGGTCTCTTACAGGAGCTACTCACTTGCTGTGAAGAAGGAAAAGGGGAGATAAAAGATGGCCTCGAGGTGATGCTCAGTGTGCCAAAGCGAGCCAACGATGCCATGCACCTCAGCATGCTGGAAGGTAACGGGCTCTTTGTGTCCCCTAACAAACATCTGTCCACTTTGTGCTGGCACTGTTTATAGGTGGATTTCCCATGCCCTGAAACTCTTGGCCTCGTCCTCTATGTTAGGAGTTAAGAGTTCAGATACGAATATCTTATCTCTTTTTTTTTAAGACTTATTTATTTATTTTAGAGAGGAAGAGAGTGAGCGTGCAGGCACGAGGCAGAGGAGGGGTGAAGGGAGAGGGAGAGAGAGAATCCTCCAACATATTCCCCTCAGAGTGTGGAGCCTGATGCGGGTTTCGATCTTACGACCCCAAGATCACGACCTGAGCCGAAATCAAGAGTCAGATGCTTAACCAACTGCACCACCCAAGCTCCCCAAGTACCTTCTTTTTTAAAAGAACTGGTTTCATTGCTTCCCCTAAGGATCACAAAGTGCTTCAACCTCATTAAGAGCATGCCCTTGTCCATTAACCGGAGAACAGGCTGTCCATACTCAGAACCCCAGTAACACCCGTGACTCTTGCTTTAGGCAATCTGGTGTCCGTGGTAGATGGATGGTTACAAGGAAGGCAAGATGAGTCCCCTGTGATTATAAAATCCTTTAAAAAGCTTGTTGTTTCCCCGTATCTGTGTCCATTGTATCACTTGCAAGAGCCTTGAACATGGTGGTGTGTAACATGGTGGTATGTAATGTGATAAGAGAGTCAGAGAAACGAAATTAAAAATTTCTCTTGCAAATGAAATTTCCATGGATGCTTCTGTTTAAAAAGGCTCTTCCTGTGTTACAGAGCTTAACTCTTATTATCAGGGTACACAATTATGTACAAGAAGTAATCCTGCCCCAAATGCTTTTTCTTATCATCAGTAGTATTGAGCAGTATAAATGGTTGGGGCAGAGGTGATGCTGTTTGCAGTAGAGACCCAAAAATCAGAGGCCAGGTGAGATAGCTTTTTCTTTCTCTGATGTGAGGCCCTGAGCTGGTGTGGCAGCCCTTCATGGCATCATCAAGGACTCAGGCTCTGTTCTCTGTACTTTGTCTCCACTGCTTAAATGTTGTCTGCTTGGCTGGGTTCAGGATATGTCAAGACCATGGTAGCATTCCATCTAGCAGGAAGACAGTGGGGAAAGAGCATGAGGAAGGGCAGGAACTAGGAGTTGAACACAAGACTCCCCCATATGGCCTGAGCTTGGGTGGCCACAGAGGCAGCTTCTGTCTGGAGAAGAGGAGGAGAGAGGTAGTCGAGAGAGAACCAGCAGACCTTGCCCCAGATATCCCACCGCTTTGTGAAGCCTGGTCGCTGGAAGTCCGTGCCATGGGCCACTTCTGGGAGGAGTCGAACAGAGTGAAAGCCACCCCATGGCCAGAGTATGACTGGTTCACATGAAGAATTTTGCAAAGATAGGAGACCTCACCAAGGAAGGCCAGACCAGACACTTGAGGAAAGGCCAGGACTGCAGTGGAACATCCAGGAGGGGTGTTCTGGGCTGAAGAGGCAGGACGCAGGCTGGGAGTAGGCAGTGGCCTGGGGGGAGGTCCATGCACCAGTCTGGACGGGGGAGGAGGTCTGTGTGATGGAATGCCATGAGTGCAGACCGAGGAGAAGTAGGGATTCCATCAAATCTCAAATGCTGTGAGTGCCACCCTAAGGAGATGAAAGTTTAAAGCCATGAGGAATCGCTGCTTTTTGCATTTTTTTTTTCTTTTTTTTTGAACAAGGGAAAATATGTGCAAAGTCACGTTTTAGGAAGAATTCTCCTTTGTCAGATGGGATCAGTGCAGGGGAACTGGAGAGGGGCCCAGACAGGAAACTCTAATCTGAGATTTAATTGATGGGCAATGAACAAATGTTTAAATCGTCACAGTGTTGTCCTGTGCATCATGTTTTATTTTCTTTCAAACTGATTGTGCCTCCTTGTTTTTATGTTGTAGGGTTTGATGAAAATATTGAGTCTCAGGGAGAACTCATCCTGCAGGAATCCTTCCAAGTGTGGGACCCAAAAACCTTAATTCGAAAGGGTCGAGAACGGCATCTCTTCCTTTTTGAAATGTCCTTAGTATTTAGTAAAGAAGTGAAAGATTCCAGTGGCAGAAGCAAGTACCTTTATAAAAGCAAATTGTTTGTAAGTATAGACGTTCAGAATTGTAAATTTAAAGGTAACACACTTGCAGTCTTCTTGCAGGTAGAAAAGAATTACTATTGCTTTCAGTGTAACCTCCCAAACTGTCCTAAAATGTGGAGCTCTGGAATCAAAAAGGTTTTCATCCTCCACAGTTAAGTATCTCTGGCGGTCTCGAGTCCACTAGAGGGAGCCCATGGGTTTTAGCTTCTCTAGACTTAGAAAACCTGCTTTTTCTAAATTCCATAGACTCTGAGGATGGGGAAACACTTTTCAAGTGAATTTAAATTTATCTCTTGTGTGCCCTAACCAACTTTACAAATAAATTGATCATATGAGACTAAGATTAAGTTTTTGTATCATTCTAATTAATTTTTCTTTCACCAACATTGGAATATACGTTAAGCAGCCTTCCAGGGTGGCTCACTGTGGGCTCTTAATGATGAGGTGTGAATTTTTCTTTCAATAAAGATAAATGTGTAGAAAATAAGTAAATTTGTGGTTCTTTACAATAACAAAATACGGTTATTAGAGAAAATATATACAAACAAAAATAGTTTTAAAGATCCACAGTCCCCCATCTGTACTAAGAGCACTCACTAACCTTGAGTGCTGGGTGGATACTATGTTGCATTTGAATTCTTTTTTAACTTGTGAGTATACTTTCTGGCAAAAGAACATGCCTGATGCCTTCCCCCCCCCCCCCCCCCCCCCCGCAAGAAGCAAGTCCAAGGAGTCTCTTTATAAAACCACATGTTGACTCTCAGAGAAGTCTCAGGCAGGTGTCCTCCTCAGGGTATGCTGTATTTCTGTGTTCCCCTTGTGGGAGTATCTCAGGGGCTGTCAACACAGAACCTCTGGGCAGGGACAGGCAGGGGGAGGATTGGGAAAACTAATTAAAAATCACCAACAGAGAAAGAACAGAAAATGTAATGGAATTTGGTTTCTTCTTTACACAAGATATGATGGATTGCTTATAAATATTGGTAGATATTTGGAATTTGGACAACATCTACATTATGTATTTTTATGGTATCCATATATTAATCAAGTTCCCAAAGTAATAAAATACTACCAATGTAGAAATCATCTTTAATAATAACCTGGAATTTGCAAGTTCAAACTAATGATTTTCATACCATTTTCTTTGGCTTATATCCTGTTTGAGATTGTCTTTTGGCTCACAGCCCACCTTACCTCATTTTAGATCATATTGTAACTGGAAAGAAAAAATGGAGCATTGCTGGCTAGTAATTTCACTAGCTGGCTTTAATCTATCCTCAGAGACCCAGCTAGTCTGTTTTAGAAGCTGATACATCTTCATTTAATTTATCTTTTAAAAGTTAAGGTTCCCTCAGAGGCCACGATTATGAATCACTTCCTTTGCTGGAGGGGGGAGAACACACTAGGGGTGAACTTGACTGTGGGGGAGGGACTGAAGATATTGACCTTCACCTATGCTCTTCCACGTGCTCCCATTACAACTGCACATGTCACAGAGAGAAATTTTGTCTTAGCCCTTAAAATTATTGGTGAAATACTGAAATTTAATGCTCTGGTGAACAAATCAGAAAAAAACAACTGTGAAGACATTATGTGCCTTCTGCAAAGCTACTTCATTCATGCTGAAAATGCATGGTGGCAGCTCCTTTGCAACTAAGATTCATTTTGTTGTTTATGAGTTGAAAATGGTCAACTCTTGATTTTCCAGATAACAGGATTTTTAGATATTTTGGTTTCCTTCCTCTGGATCTGGTTGACCCTCATCAGGATCTCCAGTAGAGGTACATAGACGAAGTAAAAGGGATACAATCAATCATGGTGGCCTAAGAACAAAACTTTCTCATTTTTACTGAAATAAGATCTGAGGATTACCCATTAATGTAAACAAACTATGTTGTTATAACCTGGCATGACCACAAGTCACCAAAAACTGTTTTCTTGGTCTTTGTTCTGTATCTTGCTGGAATCTTACTGTCATCTAATTATGTAATTACCTTTTTATCCAGACCTCAGAGTTGGGTGTCACAGAACACGTTGAAGGAGATCCTTGCAAATTTGCACTGTGGGTGGGGAGGACGCCAACCTCAGATAATAAAATTGTCCTTAAGGTACGTTCATTTGAAGCTTGGGAATGTGCTGTGGGACAAGTTTATCGTGGCTGTGTATGCTTTTTTTTTTTCCTGTTGTTGAAACATATTGGTTTAAAAAAAGAAAAAAGAAACATATTGGTTTTAATATTATTTTATTTGTTCTTTTTGTGTTCTCTTGGGATTGGTGATTACCACAAAAAGAACAGTAGAATAAATTCAGTTTGGTACTCTAGTGGTAAAATGCCTTGAGGTAAACTTCTGCTTGTCTACTATAAAGGTCAAATGGAGAGAAATCTCTTTAAACTTCTCCCATTCTTGCCGTCTGAGAAAGAATTAGTCGCTTCCATCAGAGATGCAGGAAGTTGAGGTACAGGAGGAAGGAGATGTGGATCAGCTCTCACCACACACTTCACCTAGTTTCCAATGGCAAATAGACACCTGATGAACTTGTGAAGGCCTTGGGCCGTTTTAGGGCTGAACGTGCCAAGAGTCTTCATAGGGTCCCAGGCTCTTTGGCTTTCTGGTTAGGGGGCAGACAAAAAAGGGAGATAATGATCAGTTATAGGGGTTGATAATGTTAGGATTTCAAGTGTTCAAAAACACTAAGGGTGCTTTTCGGGTATATGTATGTGTGTGTGTGTGTGTGTGTGTGTATACACACATATATATATTTTATATATATAATATATATATATATAATATGTATGTATTGAGGTGGGGGAGGAATAAATATATGTTTGAATATTTGATTTGAACTCCGCTTTCATTATACCAGCCTCTCCTAGGAAAGACGCAGGGGTCTCAGGGTGTCTTGTGTACTCCCTCCTTCTGTGTTTGAGAAGATACAGATGGAGCTGTCTTTTTTAGCTGCCTGGAAAGGCCATAAATGATTTCAGGATGTTTTGTGGAAGATGTCGCTGAACATTTGTAGAATATTGGGAGATGAGCCAAAAGCTTAATGGGCCTCTGGTGTATGAACTTGCATGCCAGTGATTCTGTTTCGTACATTCCTTTTAATCTCTCACCAGTATTTCCAGCAACTATGAGTTCCTCATCGGTACCTCGCTCTTAAAGAATTTGCACTTTAGTGAAAGCCATTGTGTTTCTAAGATCTTTATTCCCATGGAAATGATGGATTGTTTTGCAATGAATATATGATTACCAACCAGTGTGTTCTTGTTAGTATTGGCATAAAGCCCTATAAAATATAAATTGCACTGATAGCTAAATATTAGATAACTGAACTTTCCTAAGCCATAAAATTTTAAAGTACACTCAAAACCATAAAACTTCCAACTCATAGTAAGTATTTATCCAGATTAGCTACAGTGACATGTCAAAGGGTGCATCTAAGAAATAGTGCCGGATATTGTAGCCAGATTTGGATGACTTTCATTTAGGACATAATAATATACTCATGATGCATTTGAAGAATAAGACTTCCTATAGGCTTTATCAGATAAAAGCTTTCTAGGGGAATTTCAGGTAGTATTTCTCTGCCTTCCAAGGAGAAACTAAAGGAAATGATGTCCTCATTCATTTTAGCAATTGCTTTGTGGTGGTGGAGATGGAGATGGAGGAGGTGGTGGTGGTGGTGATGGGGGTAGTGGAGGAGGAAATGGAGGTGGAGATGGTGGTAGAGGTGGTGGTGGTGGTGGAGGTGGAGGTGATGATGGAGCTGGTGGTAGTGATGGAAATGGAGCTGGGGGTGGACGTGGAGATGCCAGCTAAGATGGAGATGATGGTTGAGGTGGTGGTGATGGAGATGATGGTGGGGGTGATAGTAGAGGTGGTGGTAGAGGAGAGGGTGCTGCTGGTGGAGGTGATGATGGTGGAGGGTGGTGGTAGAGGTGGTTGAGATGGAGATGTTAGTGGTGGGGGGAAGGTGGTTCGGATGGAAGTGGAGGTGGTTGAGATGATGATGGAGGTGGTTGAGATGGAGG